>NW_027189149.1:2411051-2464198 GCF_040958095.1 Procambarus clarkii | reverse complement strand
CCAAGAGCCAGGTCAATTCCAGCTATCCAGGAAACCTGTCGAAACAGAGGCAGCTACAGGAGGGGACACACAAATATTTGTGCCCTGCAGTTACACACACCCGTTCCGACAGGCTCGATCGCAATCTATCCAGATGAGAACACGTTCTCTTCCGACTAGACCACGCTGGAGTCGCTGTATGTCTCAAATTTGGTTCCTTTATTTATAGTTAGTATTTTTGGTGTATTAATTGATTTGTTTTAATTTTTTAATGACTTAGGTAGAGTGATTTAGGGAGTTGGGGGGGAGGTCGGGTTGTATGTGTAGTGGATTGTACGAGATCTTGGTTTGTTAGTATTTATCTAGTTGTGTTCACCTAGTTGTGCTTGCGAGGGTTGAGCTCTGCTCTTTCGGCCCGCCTCTCAACTGCCAATCAATCAATTATTAATAACTAATAAAAAAAAATTCCACACACACAGACACACACCCAGGAAGCAGCCCGCAACAGCTGTCTAACGCTCATTTACATATTTACTGCTAAGTAACAGAGGGCATCAGAATGATAGAAACTCTGCTGATTTCCGTTTGTGCCATCACCGGGGGATCGAATGAGCTAGGATTACGAGTCGGGAGCGACGTCCACTCAGCAATAAAGCCCCCTAGTTTGTGTATTGGTGCAAAAGATAATTTGGGAGAGGTTAAGGGAAAGGAATGACGTTTGGTGGCCTTGAAAGCTCTGGAGGGGAGGGGGTTGCCAGTTATGAATTAAAATTGTTATTTTTTAAGATAGGATATATATGCAAAAGACGTTGCGAGATATAGTAAGAAAAGTGTTTCTGACTGAAGTTAGGTACTGTGTGATTGACTTGTATGTTAGGAAAAAGAATATTTATTAGAAACTTAGATAATCTTTAGAAATGTTTCTTCTTAAATAGTTGCCAATTATTGTGTGAAAAGCCTATGGTTACCGTACCTTAAACAAACACTCGTGAGCACAATTAGTCCACGGGATTCAGAGAGAGTGAGAATGAACAGCGAAATAGTAACAAAAAATGTGACAATGAGGGGAAACTATGTCATTCAAACGTTAACCATATAAATTACAGTAACACTAACTGAGCGTCCACATACATATTCCAATCAATTTATGTTAACCATTTTAGGGTTGGTTAGGTTCGGTTATATATCTACATTAGTTTTAACTCAAATGAAAAGAACTTAACTCATACATAATGAAATGAACAGTTTTATCATTTCATAAGAAAAAAAATAGAGAAAATATATTAATTCAGGAAAACTTGGCTTATTAGGCAAATCGGGCCTTGCATAGTAGGTTGAGAAGTGCGTTCTGGCTACTAGGTACGACATATATATATATATATATATATATATTAATATATATATATATATATATATATATATATATATATATATATATATATATATATATATTTTATTTTATTTATTTATTTTTTAAAAATATGTTATATTTATAAATATGTATGTATATTTAAATATTGATATATACCTGTGGGTCCAGGAGGCCATCTGTGTCCCCTCAGATGGTCTCCCTTATCACAGTTTGTGTCTATGGATGTGTGTCTGTGTGTGTGTTTATCCCTGTGAGTGTCCGTGTGAGTGTGTGAGAGTCCGGTTGCGTGTGTGTCCGGTTATGCCTGTGGGTCCACGAGGCCATCTGTGTCCCCTCAGATGGTCTCCCTTATCACAGTTTGTGTCTATGGATGTGTGTCTGTGTGTGTGTTTATCCCTGTGAGTGTCCGTGTGAGTGTGTGAGTCCGGTTGCGTGTGTGTCCGGTTATGCCTGTGGGTCCACGAGGCCATCTGTGTCCCCTCAGATGGTCTCCCTTATCACAGTCTATGGGTGTGTGTGAGTGTGAGTGCCCCTGTGAGTGTTCGGGTGAGGGTGTGTGTGTGTGTGAGTGTCCGGGTTTATGTGAGGTTTGGTTCCAGGAAACATCCTTCCCCTTCCCCTCCCCATATCTCCTCCCTTATTCCCACCGTGGGTTCGAATCCCAGGTGATTAGACCTGCCCTAAGTCCATGGATCCAAGGTATCCATCCGTGGGCCCAACGGATTTCACCCCTTCCCCACTTTCCAAGAGCCAGGTCAATTCCAGCTATCCAGGAAACCTGTCGAAACAGAGGCAGCTACAGGAGGGGACACACAAATATTTGTGCCCTGCAGTTACACACACCCGTTCCGACAGGCTCGATCGCAATCTATCCAGATGAGAACACGTTCTCTTCCGACTAGACCACGCTGGAGTCGCTGTATGTCTCAAATTTGGTTCCTTTATTTATAGTTAGTATTTTTGGTGTATTAATTGATTTGTTTTAATTTTTTAATGACTTAGGTAGAGTGATTTAGGGAGTTGGGGGGAGGTCGGGTTGTATGTGTAGTGGATTGTACGAGATCGTGGTTTGTTAGTATTTATCTAGTTGTGTTCACCTAGTTGTGCTTGCGAGGGTTGAGCTCTGCTCTTTCGGCCCGCCTCTCAACTGCCAATCAATCAATTATTAATAACTAATAAAAAAAAATTCCACACACACAGACACACACACACACACCCAGGAAGCAGCCCGCAACAGCTGTCTAACGCTCATTTACATATTTACTGCTAAGTAACAGAGGGCATCAGAATGATAGAAACTCTGCTGATTTCCGTTTGTGCCATCACCGGGGGATCGAATGAGCTAGGATTACGAGTCGGGAGCGACGTCCACTCAGCAATAAAGCCCCCTAGTTTGTGTATTGGTGCAAAAGATAATTTGGGAGAGGTTAAGGGAAAGGAATGACGTTTGGTGGCCTTGAAAGCTCTGGAGGGGAGGGGGGTTGCCAGTTATGAATTAAAATTGTTATTTTTTAAGATAGGATATATATGCAAAAGACGTTGCGAGATATAGTAAGAAAAGTGTTTCTGACTGAAGTTAGGTACTGTGTGATTGACTTGTATGTTAGGAAAAAGAATATTTATTAGAAACTTAGATAATCTTTAGAAATGTTTCTTCTTAAATAGTTGCAATTATTGTGTGAAAAGCCTATGGTTACCGTACCTTAAACAAACACTCGTGAGCACAATTAGTCCACGGGATTCAGAGAGAGTGAGAATGAACAGCGAAATAGTAACAAAAAATGTGACAATGAGGGGAAACTATGTCATTCAAACGTTAACCATATAAATTACAGTAACACTAACTGAGCGTCCACATACATATTCCAATCAATTTATGTTAACCATTTTAGGGTTGGTTAGGTTCGGTTATATATCTACATTAGTTTTAACTCAAATGAAAAGAACTTAACTCATACATAATGAAATGAACAGTTTTATCATTTCATAAGAAAAAAATAGAGAAAATATATTAATTCAGGAAAACTTGGCTTATTAGGCAAATCGGGCCTTGCATAGTAGGTTGAGAAATGCGTTCTGGCTACTAGGTACGACATATATATATATATATATATATATATATATATATATATATATATATATATATATATATATATATATATATATATATATATATATATATATATATATATATTTTATTTTATTTATTTATTTTTTAAAAATATGTTATATTTATAAATATGTATGTATATTTAAATATTGATATATACCTGTGGGTCCAGGAGGCCATCTGTGTCCCCTCAGATGGTCTCCCTTATCACAGTTTGTGTCTATGGATGTGTGTCTGTGTGTGTGTTTATCCCTGTGAGTGTCCGTGTGAGTGTGTGAGAGTCCGGTTGCGTGTGTGTCCGGTTATGCCTGTGGGTCCACGAGGCCATCTGTGTCCCCTCAGATGGTCTCCCTTATCACAGTTTGTGTCTATGGATGTGTGTCTGTGTGTGTGTTTATCCCTGTGAGTGTCCGTGTGAGTGTGTGAGTCCGGTTGCGTGTGTGTCCGGTTATGCCTGTGGGTCCACGAGGCCATCTGTGTCCCCTCAGATGGTCTCCCTTATCACAGTCTATGGGTGTGTGTGAGTGTGAGTGCCCCTGTGAGTGTTCGGGTGAGGGTGTGTGTGTGTGTGAGTGTCCGGGTTTATGTGAGGTTTGGTTCCAGGAAACATCCTTCCCCTTCCCCTCCCCATATCTCCTCCCTTATTCCCACCGTGGGTTCGAATCCCAGGTGATTAGACCTGCCCTAAGTCCATGGATCCAAGGTATCCATCCGTGGGCCCAACGGATTTCACCCCTTCCCCACTTTCCAAGAGCCAGGTCAATTCCAGCTATCCAGGAAACCTGTCGAAACAGAGGCAGCTACAGGAGGGGACACACAAATATTTGTGCCCTGCAGTTACACACACCCGTTCCGACAGGCTCGATCGCAATCTATCCAGATGAGAACACGTTCTCTTCCGACTAGACCACGCTGGAGTCGCTGTATGTCTCAAATTTGGTTCCTTTATTTATAGTTAGTATTTTTGGTGTATTAATTGATTTGTTTTAATTTTTTAATGACTTAGGTAGAGTGATTTAGGGAGTTGGGGGGGAGGTCGGGTTGTATGTGTAGTGGATTGTACGAGATCTTGGTTTGTTAGTATTTATCTAGTTGTGTTCACCTAGTTGTGCTTGCGAGGGTTGAGCTCTGCTCTTTCGGCCCGCCTCTCAACTGCCACTCAATCAATTATTAATAACTAATAAAAAAAAAATTCCACACACACAGACACACACCCAGGAAGCAGCCCGCAACAGCTGTCTAACGCTCATTTACATATTACTGCTAAGTAACAGAGGGCATCAGAATGATAGAAACTCTGCTGATTTCCGTTTGTGCATCACCGGGGGATCGAATGAGCTAGGATTACGAGTCGGGAGCGACGTCCACTCAGCAATAAAGCCCCTAGTTTGTGTATTGGTGCAAAAGATAATTTGGGAGAGGTTAAGGGAAAGGAATGACGTTTGGTGGCCTTGAAAGCTCTGGAGGGGAGGGGGGTTGCCAGTTATGAATTAAAATTGTTATTTTTTAAGATAGGATATATATGCAAAAGACGTTGCGAGATATAGTAAGAAAAGTGTTTCTGACTGAAGTTAGGTACTGTGTGATTGACTTGTATGTTAGGAAAAAGAATATTTATTAGAAACTTAGATAATCTTTAGAAATGTTTCTTCTTAAATAGTTGCCAATTATTGTGTGAAAAGCCTATGGTTACCGTACCTTAAACAAACACTCGTGAGCACAATTAGTCCACGGGATTCAGAGAGAGTGAGAATGAACAGCGAAATAGTAACAAAAAATGTGACAATGAGGGGAAACTATGTCATTCAAACGTTAACCATATAAATTACAGTAACACTAACTGAGCGTCCACATACATATTCCAATCAATTTATGTTAACCATTTTAGGGTTGGTTAGGTTCGGTTATATATCTACATTAGTTTTAACTCAAATGAAAAGAACTTAACTCATACATAATGAAATGAACAGTTTTATCATTTCATAAGAAAAAAAATAGAGAAAATATATTAATTCAGGAAAACTTGGCTTATTAGGCAAATCGGGCCTTGCATAGTAGGTTGAGAAATGCGTTCTGGCTACTAGGTACGACATATATATATATATATATATATATATATATATATATATATATATATATATATATATATATATATATATATATATATATATATATATATATATATATATATATATATATATATTTTATTTTATTTATTTATTTTTTAAAAATATGTTATATTTATAAATATGTATGTATATTTAAATATTGATATATACCTGTGGGTCCAGGAGGCCATCTGTGTCCCCTCAGATGGTCTCCCTTATCACAGTTTGTGTCTATGGATGTGTGTCTGTGTGTGTGTTTATCCCTGTGAGTGTCCGTGTGAGTTGTGTGAGAGTCCGGTTGCGTGTGTGTCCGGTTATGCCTGTGGGTCCACGAGGCCATCTGTGTCCCCTCAGATGGTCTCCCTTATCACAGTTTGTGTCTATGGATGTGTGTCTGTGTGTGTGTTTATCCCTGTGAGTGTCCGTGTGAGTGTGTGAGTCCGGTTGCGTGTGTGTCCGGTTATGCCTGTGGGTCCACGAGGCCATCTGTGTCCCCTCAGATGGTCTCCCTTATCACAGTCTATGGGTGTGTGTGAGTGTGAGTGCCCCTGTGAGTGTTCGGGTGAGGGTGTGTGTGTGTGTGAGTGTCTGGGTTTATGTGAGGTTTGGTTCCAGGAAACATCCTTCCCCTTCCCCTCCCCATATCTCCTCCCTTATTCCCACCGTGGGTTCGAATCCCAGGTGATTAGACCTGCCCTAAGTCCATGGATCCAAGGTATCCATCCGTGGGCCCAACGGATTTCACCCCTTCCCCACTTTCCAAGAGCCAGGTCAATTCCAGCTATCCAGGAAAACCTGTCGAAACAGAGGCAGCTACAGGAGGGGACACACAAATATTTGTGCCCTGCAGTTACACACACCCGTTCCGACAGGCTCGATCGCAATCTATCCAGATGAGAACACGTTCTCTTCCGACTAGACCACGCTGGAGTCGCTGTATGTCTCAAATTTGGTTCCTTTATTTATAGTTAGTATTTTTGGTGTATTAATTGATTTGTTTTAATTTTTTAATGACTTAGGTAGAGTGATTTAGGGAGTTGGGGGGGAGGTCGGGTTGTATGTGTAGTGGATTGTACGAGATCTTGGTTTGTTAGTATTTATCTAGTTGTGTTCACCTAGTTGTGCCTTGCGAGGGTTGAGCTCTGCTCTTTCGGCCCGCCTCTCAACTGCCAATCAATCAATTATTAATAACTAATAAAAAAAAATTCCACACACACAGACACACACCCAGGAAGCAGCCCGCAACAGCTGTCTAACGCTCATTTACATATTTACTGCTAAGTAACAGAGGGCATCAGAATGATAGAAACTCTGCTGATTTCCGTTTGTGCCATCACCGGGGGATCGAATGAGCTAGGATTACGAGTCGGGAGCGACGTCCACTCAGCAATAAAGCCCCCTAGTTTGTGTATTGGTGCAAAAGATAATTTGGGAGAGGTTAAGGGAAAGGAATGACGTTTGGTGGCCTTGAAAGCTCTGGAGGGGAGGGGGGTTGCCAGTTATGAATTAAAATTGTTATTTTTTAAGATAGGATATATATGCAAAAGACGTTGCGAGATATAGTAAGAAAAGTGTTTCTGACTGAAGTTAGGTACTGTGTGATTGACTTGTATGTTAGGAAAAAGAATATTTATTAGAAACTTAGATAATCTTTAGAAATGTTTCTTCTTAAATAGTTGCCAATTATTGTGTGAAAAGCCTATGGTTACCGTACCTTAAACAAACACTCGTGAGCACAATTAGTCCACGGGATTCAGAGAGAGTGAGAATGAACAGCGAAATAGTAACAAAAAATGTGACAATGAGGGGAAACTATGTCATTCAAACGTTAACCATATAAATTACAGTAACACTAACTGAGCGTCCACATACATATTCCAATCAATTTATGTTAACCATTTTAGGGTTGGTTAGGTTCGGTTATATATCTACATTAGTTTTAACTCAAATGAAAAGAACTTAACTCATACATAATGAAATGAACAGTTTTATCATTTCATAAGAAAAAAAATAGAGAAAATATATTAATTCAGGAAAACTTGGCTTATTAGGCAAATCGGGCCTTGCATAGTAGGTTGAGAAATGCGTTCTGGCTACTAGGTACGACATATATATATATATATATATATATATATATATATATATATATATATATATATATATATATATATATATATATATATATATATATTTTATTTTATTTATTTATTTTTTAAAAATATGTTATATTTATAAATATGTATGTATATTTAAATATTGATATATACCTGTGGGTCCAGGAGGCCATCTGTGTCCCCTCAGATGGTCTCCCTTATCACAGTTTGTGTCTATGGATGTGTGTCTGTGTGTGTGTTTATCCCTGTGAGTGTCCGTGTGAGTGTGTGAGAGTCCGGTTGCGTGTGTGTCCGGTTATGCCTGTGGGTCCACGAGGCCATCTGTGTCCCCTCAGATGGTCTCCCTTATCACAGTTTGTGTCTATGGATGTGTGTCTGTGTGTGTGTTTATCCCTGTGAGTGTCCGTGTGAGTGTGTGAGTCCGGTTGCGTGTGTGTCCGGTTATGCCTGTGGGTCCACGAGGCCATCTGTGTCCCCTCAGATGGTCTCCCTTATCACAGTCTATGGGTGTGTGTGAGTGTGAGTGCCCCTGTGAGTGTTCGGGTGAGGGTGTGTGTGTGTGTGAGTGTCCGGGTTTATGTGAGGTTTGGTTCCAGGAAACATCCTTCCCCTTCCCCTCCCCATATCTCCTCCCTTATTCCCACCGTGGGTTCGAATCCCAGGTGATTAGACCTGCCCTAAGTCCATGGATCCAAGGTATCCATCCGTGGGCCCAACGGATTTCACCCCTTCCCCACTTTCCAAGAGCCAGGTCAATTCCAGCTATCCAGGAAACCTGTCGAAACAGAGGCAGCTACAGGAGGGGACACACAAATATTTGTGCCCTGCAGTTACACACACCCGTTCCGACAGGCTCGATCGCAATCTATCCAGATGAGAACACGTTCTCTTCCGACTAGACCACGCTGGAGTCGCTGTATGTCTCAAATTTGGTTCCTTTATTTATAGTTAGTATTTTTGGTGTATTAATTGATTTGTTTTAATTTTTTAATGACTTAGGTAGAGTGATTTAGGGAGTTGGGGGGAGGTCGGGTTGTATGTGTAGTGGATTGTACGAGATCTTGGTTTGTTAGTATTTATCTAGTTGTGTTCACCTAGTTGTGCTTGCGAGGGTTGAGCTCTGCTCTTTCGGCCCGCCTCTCAACTGCCAATCAATCAATTATTAATAACTAATAAAAAAAAATTCCACACACACAGACACACACCCAGGAAGCAGCCCGCAACAGCTGTCTAACGCTCATTTACATATTTACTGCTAAGTAACAGAGGGCATCAGAATGATAGAAACTCTGCTGATTTCCGTTTGTGCCATCACCGGGGGATCGAATGAGCTAGGATTACGAGTCGGGAGCGACGTCCACTCAGCAATAAAGCCCCCTAGTTTGTGTATTGGTGCAAAAGATAATTTGGGAGAGGTTAAGGGAAAGGAATGACGTTTGGTGGCCTTGAAAGCTCTGGAGGGGAGGGGGGTTGCCAGTTATGAATTAAAATTGTTATTTTTTAAGATAGGATATATATGCAAAAGACGTTGCGAGATATAGTAAGAAAAGTGTTTCTGACTGAAGTTAGGTACTGTGTGATTGACTTGTATGTTAGGAAAAAGAATATTTATTAGAAACTTAGATAATCTTTAGAAATGTTTCTTCTTAAATAGTTGCCAATTATTGTGTGAAAAGCCTATGGTTACCGTACCTTAAACAAACACTCGTGAGCACAATTAGTCCACGGGATTCAGAGAGAGTGAGAATGAACAGCGAAATAGTAACAAAAAATGTGACAATGAGGGGAAACTATGTCATTCAAACGTTAACCATATAAATTACAGTAACACTAACTGAGCGTCCACATACATATTCCAATCAATTTATGTTAACCATTTTAGGGTTGGTTAGGTTCGGTTATATATCTACATTAGTTTTAACTCAAATGAAAAGAACTTAACTCATACATAATGAAATGAACAGTTTTATCATTTCATAAGAAAAAAAATAGAGAAAATATATTAATTCAGGAAAACTTGGCTTATTAGGCAAATCGGGCCTTGCATAGTAGGTTGAGAAGTGCGTTCTGGCTACTAGGTACGACATATATATATATATATATATATATATATATATATATATATATATATATATATATATATATATATATATATATATATATATATATATATTTTATTTATTTATTTATTTTTTAAAAATATGTTATATTTATAAATATGTATGTATATTTAAATATTGATATATACCTGTGGGTCCAGGAGGCCATCTGTGTCCCCTCAGATGGTCTCCCTTATCACAGTTTGTGTCTATGGATGTGTGTCTGTGTGTGTGTTTATCCCTGTGAGTGTCCGTGTGAGTGTGTGAGTCCGGTTGCGTGTGTGTCCGGTTATGCCTGTGGGTCCACGAGGCCATCTGTGTCCCCTCAGATGGTCTCCCTTATCACAGTCTATGGGTGTGTGTGAGTGTGAGTGCCCCTGTGAGTGTTCGGGTGAGGGTGTGTGTGTGTGTGAGTGTCCGGGTTTATGTGAGGTTTGGTTCCAGGAAACATCCTTCCCCTTCCCCTCCCCATATCTCCTCCCTTATTCCCACCGTGGGTTCGAATCCCAGGTGATTAGACCTGCCCTAAGTCCATGGATCCAAGGTATCCATCCGTGGGCCCAACGGATTTCACCCCTTCCCCACTTTCCAAGAGCCAGGTCAATTCCAGCTATCCAGGAAACCTGTCGAAACAGAGGCAGCTACAGGAGGGGACACACAAATATTTGTGCCCTGCAGTTACACACACCCGTTCCGACAGGCTCGATCGCAATCTATCCAGATGAGAACACGTTCTCTTCCGACTAGACCACGCTGGAGTCGCTGTATGTCTCAAATTTGGTTCCTTTATTTATAGTTAGTATTTTTGGTGTATTAATTGATTTGTTTTAATTTTTTAATGACTTAGGTAGAGTGATTTAGGGAGTTGGGGGGGAGGTCGGGTTGTATGTGTAGTGGATTGTACGAGATCTTGGTTTGTTAGTATTTATCTAGTTGTGTTCACCTAGTTGTGCTTGCGAGGGTTGAGCTCTGCTCTTTCGGCCCGCCTCTCAACTGCCAATCAATCAATTATTAATAACTAATAAAAAAAAATTCCACACACACAGACACACACCCAGGAAGCAGCCCGCAACAGCTGTCTAACGCTCATTTACATATTTACTGCTAAGTAACAGAGGGCATCAGAATGATAGAAACTCTGCTGATTTCCGTTTGTGCCATCACCGGGGGATCGAATGAGCTAGGATTACGAGTCGGGAGCGACGTCCACTCAGCAATAAAGCCCCCTAGTTTGTGTATTGGTGCAAAAGATAATTTGGGAGAGGTTAAGGGAAAGGAATGACGTTTGGTGGCCTTGAAAGCTCTGGAGGGGAGGGGGGTTGCCAGTTATGAATTAAAATTGTTATTTTTAAGATAGGATATATATGCAAAAGACGTTGCGAGATATAGTAAGAAAAGTGTTTCTGACTGAAGTTAGGTACTGTGTGATTGACTTGTATGTTAGGAAAAAGAATATTTATTAGAAACTTAGATAATCTTTAGAAATGTTTCTTCTTAAATAGTTGCCAATTATTGTGTGAAAAGCCTATGGTTACCGTACCTTAAACAAACACTCGTGAGCACAATTAGTCCACGGGATTCAGAGAGAGTGAGAATGAACAGCGAAATAGTAACAAAAAATGTGACAATGAGGGGAAACTATGTCATTCAAACGTTAACCATATAAATTACAGTAACACTAACTGAGCGTCCACATACATATTCCAATCAATTTATGTTAACCATTTTAGGGTTGGTTAGGTTCGGTTATATATCTACATTAGTTTTAACTCAAATGAAAAGAACTTAACTCATACATAATGAAATGAACAGTTTTATCATTTCATAAGAAAAAAAATAGAGAAAATATATTAATTCAGGAAAACTTGGCTTATTAGGCAAATCGGGCCTTGCATAGTAGGTTGAGAAATGCGTTCTGGCTACTAGGTACGACATATATATATATATATATATATATATATATATATATATATATATATATATATATATATATATATATATATATATATATATATATATATATATATATATATATATATATATATATATATTTTATTTTATTTATTTATTTTTTAAAAATATGTTATATTTATAAATATGTATGTATATTTAAATATTGATATATACCTGTGGGTCCAGGAGGCCATCTGTGTCCCCTCAGATGGTCTCCCTTATCACAGTTTGTGTCTATGGATGTGTGTCTGTGTGTGTGTTTATCCCTGTGAGTGTCCGTGTGAGTGTGTGAGAGTCCGGTTGCGTGTGTGTCCGGTTATGCCTGTGGGTCCACGAGGCCATCTGTGTCCCCTCAGATGGTCTCCCTTATCACAGTTTGTGTCTATGGATGTGTGTCTGTGTGTGTGTTTATCCCTGTGAGTGTCCGTGTGAGTGTGTGAGTCCGGTTGCGTGTGTGTCCGGTTATGCCTGTGGGTCCACGAGGCCATCTGTGTCCCCTCAGATGGTCTCCCTTATCACAGTCTATGGGTGTGTGTGAGTGTGAGTGCCCCTGTGAGTGTTCGGGTGAGGGTGTGTGTGTGTGTGAGTGTCCGGGTTTATGTGAGGTTTGGTTCCAGGAAACATCCTTCCCCTTCCCCTCCCCATATCTCCTCCCTTATTCCCACCGTGGGTTCGAATCCCAGGTGATTAGACCTGCCCTAAGTCCATGGATCCAAGGTATCCATCCGTGGGCCCAACGGATTTCACCCCTTCCCCACTTTCCAAGAGCCAGGTCAATTCCAGCTATCCAGGAAACCTGTCGAAACAGAGGCAGCTACAGGAGGGGACACACAAATATTTGTGCCCTGCAGTTACACACACCCGTTCCGACAGGCTCGATCGCAATCTATCCAGATGAGAACACGTTCTCTTCCGACTAGACCACGCTGGAGTCGCTGTATGTCTCAAATTTGGTTCCTTTATTTATAGTTAGTATTTTTGGTGTATTAATTGATTTGTTTTAATTTTTTAATGACTTAGGTAGAGTGATTTAGGGAGTTGGGGGGGAGGTCGGGTTGTATGTGTAGTGGATTGTACGAGATCTTGGTTTGTTAGTATTTATCTAGTTGTGTTCACCTAGTTGTGCTTGCGAGGGTTGAGCTCTGCTCTTTCGGCCCGCCTCTCAACTGCCAATCAATCAATTATTAATAACTAATAAAAAAAAATTCCACACACACAGACACACACCCAGGAAGCAGCCCGCAACAGCTGTCTAACGCTCATTTACATATTTACTGCTAAGTAACAGAGGGCATCAGAATGATAGAAACTCTGCTGATTTCCGTTTGTGCCATCACCGGGGGATCGAATGAGCTAGGATTACGAGTCGGGAGCGACGTCCACTCAGCAATAAAGCCCCCTAGTTTGTGTATTGGTGCAAAAGATAATTTGGGAGAGGTTAAGGGAAAGGAATGACGTTTGGTGGCCTTGAAAGCTCTGGAGGGGAGGGGGGTTGCCAGTTATGAATTAAAATTGTTATTTTTTAAGATAGGATATATATGCAAAAGACGTTGCGAGATATAGTAAGAAAAGTGTTTCTGACTGAAGTTAGGTACTGTGTGATTGACTTGTATGTTAGGAAAAAGAATATTTATTAGAAACTTAGATAATCTTTAGAAATGTTTCTTCTTAAATAGTTGCCAATTATTGTGTGAAAAGCCTATGGTTACCGTACCTTAAACAAACACTCGTGAGCACAATTAGTCCACGGGATTCAGAGAGAGTGAGAATGAACAGCGAAATAGTAACAAAAAATGTGACAATGAGGGGAAACTATGTCATTCAAACGTTAACCATATAAATTACAGTAACACTAACTGAGCGTCCACATACATATTCCAATCAATTTATGTTAACCATTTTAGGGTTGGTTAGGTTCGGTTATATATCTACATTAGTTTTAACTCAAATGAAAAGAACTTAACTCATACATAATGAAATGAACAGTTTTATCATTTCATAAGAAAAAAAATAGAGAAAATATATTAATTCAGGAAAACTTGGCTTATTAGGCAAATCGGGCCTTGCATAGTAGGTTGAGAAGTGCGTTCTGGCTACTAGGTACGACATATATATATATATATATATATATATATATATATATATATATATATATATATATATATATATATATATATATATATATATATATATATATATATATATTTTATTTTATTTATTTATTTTTTAAAAATATGTTATATTTATAAATATGTATGTATATTTAAATATTGATATATACCTGTGGGTCCAGGAGGCCATCTGTGTCCCCTCAGATGGTCTCCCTTATCACAGTTTGTGTCTATGGATGTGTGTCTGTGTGTGTGTTTATCCCTGTGAGTGTCCGTGTGAGTGTGTGAGTCCGGTTGCGTGTGTGTCCGGTTATGCCTGTGGGTCCACGAGGCCATCTGTGTCCCCTCAGATGGTCTCCCTTATCACAGTCTATGGGTGTGTGTGAGTGTGAGTGCCCCTGTGAGTGTTCGGGTGAGGGTGTGTGTGTGTGTGAGTGTCCGGGTTTATGTGAGGTTTGGTTCCAGGAAACATCCTTCCCCTTCCCCTCCCCATATCTCCTCCCTTATTCCCACCGTGGGTTCGAATCCCAGGTGATTAGACCTGCCCTAAGTCCATGGATCCAAGGTATCCATCCGTGGGCCCAACGGATTTCACCCCTTCCCCACTTTCCAAGAGCCAGGTCAATTCCAGCTATCCAGGAAACCTGTCGAAACAGAGGCAGCTACAGGAGGGGACACACAAATATTTGTGCCCTGCAGTTACACACACCCGTTCCGACAGGCTCGATCGCAATCTATCCAGATGAGAACACGTTCTCTTCCGACTAGACCACGCTGGAGTCGCTGTATGTCTCAAATTTGGTTCCTTTATTTATAGTTAGTATTTTTGGTGTATTAATTGATTTGTTTTAATTTTTTAATGACTTAGGTAGAGTGATTTAGGGAGTTGGGGGGGAGGTCGGGTTGTATGTGTAGTGGATTGTACGAGATCTTGGTTTGTTAGTATTTATCTAGTTGTGTTCACCTAGTTGTGCTTGCGAGGGTTGAGCTCTGCTCTTTCGGCCCGCCTCTCAACTGCCAATCAATCAATTATTAATAACTAATAAAAAAAAATTCCACACACACAGACACACACCCAGGAAGCAGCCCGCAACAGCTGTCTAACGCTCATTTACATATTTACTGCTAAGTAACAGAGGGCATCAGAATGATAGAAACTCTGCTGATTTCCGTTTGTGCCATCACCGGGGGATCGAATGAGCTAGGATTACGAGTCGGGAGCGACGTCCACTCAGCAATAAAGCCCCCTAGTTTGTGTATTGGTGCAAAAGATAATTTGGGAGAGGTTAAGGGAAAGGAATGACGTTTGGTGGCCTTGAAAGCTCTGGAGGGGAGGGGGGTTGCCAGTTATGAATTAAAATTGTTATTTTTTAAGATAGGATATATATGCAAAAGACGTTGCGAGATATAGTAAGAAAAGTGTTTCTGACTGAAGTTAGGTACTGTGTGATTGACTTGTATGTTAGGAAAAAGAATATTTATTAGAAACTTAGATAATCTTTAGAAATGTTTCTTCTTAAATAGTTGCCAATTATTGTGTGAAAAGCCTATGGTTACCGTACCTTAAACAAACACTCGTGAGCACAATTAGTCCACGGGATTCAGAGAGAGTGAGAATGAACAGCGAAATAGTAACAAAAAATGTGACAATGAGGGGAAACTATGTCATTCAAACGTTAACCATATAAATTACAGTAACACTAACTGAGCGTCCACATACATATTCCAATCAATTTATGTTAACCATTTTAGGGTTGGTTAGGTTCGGTTATATATCTACATTAGTTTTAACTCAAATGAAAAGAACTTAACTCATACATAATGAAATGAACAGTTTTATCATTTCATAAGAAAAAAAATAGAGAAAATATATTAATTCAGGAAAACTTGGCTTATTAGGCAAATCGGGCCTTGCATAGTAGGTTGAGAAATGCGTTCTGGCTACTAGGTACGACATATATATATATATATATATATATATATATATATATATATATATATATATATATATATATATATATATATATATATATATATATATATATATATATATATATATATATATATATATATATATATATATTTTATTTTATTTATTTATTTTTTAAAAATATGTTATATTTATAAATATGTATGTATATTTAAATATTGATATATACCTGTGGGTCCAGGAGGCCATCTGTGTCCCCTCAGATGGTCTCCCTTATCACAGTTTGTGTCTATGGATGTGTGTCTGTGTGTGTGTTTATCCCTGTGAGTGTCCGTGTGAGTGTGTGAGAGTCCGGTTGCGTGTGTGTCCGGTTATGCCTGTGGGTCCACGAGGCCATCTGTGTCCCCTCAGATGGTCTCCCTTATCACAGTTTGTGTCTATGGATGTGTGTCTGTGTGTGTGTTTATCCCTGTGAGTGTCCGTGTGAGTGTGTGAGTCCGGTTGCGTGTGTGTCCGGTTATGCCTGTGGGTCCACGAGGCCATCTGTGTCCCCTCAGATGGTCTCCCTTATCACAGTCTATGGGTGTGTGTGAGTGTGAGTGCCCCTGTGAGTGTTCGGGTGAGGGTGTGTGTGTGTGTGAGTGTCCGGGTTTATGTGAGGTTTGGTTCCAGGAAACATCCTTCCCCTTCCCCTCCCCATATCTCCTCCCTTATTCCCACCGTGGGTTCGAATCCCAGGTGATTAGACCTGCCCTAAGTCCATGGATCCAAGGTATCCATCCGTGGGCCCAACGGATTTCACCCCTTCCCCACTTTCCAAGAGCCAGGTCAATTCCAGCTATCCAGGAAACCTGTCGAAACAGAGGCAGCTACAGGAGGGGACACACAAATATTTGTGCCCTGCAGTTACACACACCCGTTCCGACAGGCTCGATCGCAATCTATCCAGATGAGAACACGTTCTCTTCCGACTAGACCACGCTGGAGTCGCTGTATGTCTCAAATTTGGTTCCTTTATTTATAGTTAGTATTTTTGGTGTATTAATTGATTTGTTTTAATTTTTTAATGACTTAGGTAGAGTGATTTAGGGAGTTGGGGGGGAGGTCGGGTTGTATGTGTAGTGGATTGTACGAGATCTTGGTTTGTTAGTATTTATCTAGTTGTGTTCACCTAGTTGTGCTTGCGAGGGTTGAGCTCTGCTCTTTCGGCCCGCCTCTCAACTGCCAATCAATCAATTATTAATAACTAATAAAAAAAAATTCCACACACACAGACACACACCCAGGAAGCAGCCCGCAACAGCTGTCTAACGCTCATTTACATATTTACTGCTAAGTAACAGAGGGCATCAGAATGATAGAAACTCTGCTGATTTCCGTTTGTGCCATCACCGGGGGATCGAATGAGCTAGGATTACGAGTCGGGAGCGACGTCCACTCAGCAATAAAGCCCCCTAGTTTGTGTATTGGTGCAAAAGATAATTTGGGAGAGGTTAAGGGAAAGGAATGACGTTTGGTGGCCTTGAAAGCTCTGGAGGGGAGGGGGGTTGCCAGTTATGAATTAAAATTGTTATTTTTTAAGATAGGATATATATGCAAAAGACGTTGCGAGATATAGTAAGAAAAGTGTTTCTGACTGAAGTTAGGTACTGTGTGATTGACTTGTATGTTAGGAAAAAGAATATTTATTAGAAACTTAGATAATCTTTAGAAATGTTTCTTCTTAAATAGTTGCCAATTATTGTGTGAAAAGCCTATGGTTACCGTACCTTAAACAAACACTCGTGAGCACAATTAGTCCACGGGATTCAGAGAGAGTGAGAATGAACAGCGAAATAGTAACAAAAAATGTGACAATGAGGGGAAACTATGTCATTCAAACGTTAACCATATAAATTACAGTAACACTAACTGAGCGTCCACATACATATTCCAATCAATTTATGTTAACCATTTTAGGGTTGGTTAGGTTCGGTTATATATCTACATTAGTTTTAACTCAAATGAAAAGAACTTAACTCATACATAATGAAATGAACAGTTTTATCATTTCATAAGAAAAAAAATAGAGAAAATATATTAATTCAGGAAAACTTGGCTTATTAGGCAAATCGGGCCTTGCATAGTAGGTTGAGAAGTGCGTTCTGGCTACTAGGTACGACATATATATATATATATATATATATATATATATATATATATATATATATATATATATATATATATATATATATATATATATATATATATATATATATATATATTTTATTTTATTTATTTATTTTTTAAAAATATGTTATATTTATAAATATGTATGTATATTTAAATATTGATATATACCTGTGGGTCCAGGTGGCCATCTGTGTCCCCTCAGATGGTCTCCCTTATCACAGTTTGTGTCTATGGATGTGTGTCTGTGTGTGTGTTTATCCCTGTGAGTGTCCGTGTGAGTGTGTGAGTCCGGTTGCGTGTGTGTCCGGTTATGCCTGTGGGTCCACGAGGCCATCTGTGTCCCCTCAGATGGTCTCCCTTATCACAGTCTATGGGTGTGTGTGAGTGTGAGTGCCCCTGTGAGTGTTCGGGTGAGGGTGTGTGTGTGTGTGAGTGTCCGGGTTTATGTGAGGTTTGGTTCCAGGAAACATCCTTCCCCTTCCCCTCCCCATATCTCCTCCCTTATTCCCACCGTGGGTTCGAATCCCAGGTGATTAGACCTGCCCTAAGTCCATGGATCCAAGGTATCCATCCGTGGGCCCAACGGATTTCACCCCTTCCCCACTTTCCAAGAGCCAGGTCAATTCCAGCTATCCAGGAAACCTGTCGAAACAGAGGCAGCTACAGGAGGGGACACACAAATATTTGTGCCCTGCAGTTACACACACCCGTTCCGACAGGCTCGATCGCAATCTATCCAGATGAGAACACGTTCTCTTCCGACTAGACCACGCTGGAGTCGCTGTATGTCTCAAATTTGGTTCCTTTATTTATAGTTAGTATTTTTGGTGTATTAATTGATTTGTTTTAATTTTTTAATGACTTAGGTAGAGTGATTTAGGGAGTTGGGGGGGAGGTCGGGTTGTATGTGTAGTGGATTGTACGAGATCTTGGTTTGTTAGTATTTATCTAGTTGTGTTCACCTAGTTGTGCTTGCGAGGGTTGAGCTCTGCTCTTTCGGCCCGCCTCTCAACTGCCAATCAATCAATTATTAATAACTAATAAAAAAAAATTCCACACACACAGACACACACCCAGGAAGCAGCCCGCAACAGCTGTCTAACGCTCATTTACATATTTACTGCTAAGTAACAGAGGGCATCAGAATGATAGAAACTCTGCTGATTTCCGTTTGTGCCATCACCGGGGGATCGAATGAGCTAGGATTACGAGTCGGGAGCGACGTCCACTCAGCAATAAAGCCCCCTAGTTTGTGTATTGGTGCAAAAGATAATTTGGGAGAGGTTAAGGGAAAGGAATGACGTTTGGTGGCCTTGAAAGCTCTGGAGGGGAGGGGGGTTGCCAGTTATGAATTAAAATTGTTATTTTTTAAGATAGGATATATATGCAAAAGACGTTGCGAGATATAGTAAGAAAAGTGTTTCTGACTGAAGTTAGGTACTGTGTGATTGACTTGTATGTTAGGAAAAAGAATATTTATTAGAAACTTAGATAATCTTTAGAAATGTTTCTTCTTAAATAGTTGCCAATTATTGTGTGAAAAGCCTATGGTTACCGTACCTTAAACAAACACTCGTGAGCACAATTAGTCCACGGGATTCAGAGAGAGTGAGAATGAACAGCGAAATAGTAACAAAAAATGTGACAATGAGGGGAAACTATGTCATTCAAACGTTAACCATATAAATTACAGTAACACTAACTGAGCGTCCACATACATATTCCAATCAATTTATGTTAACCATTTTAGGGTTGGTTAGGTTCGGTTATATATCTACATTAGTTTTAACTCAAATGAAAAGAACTTAACTCATACATAATGAAATGAACAGTTTTATCATTTCATAAGAAAAAAAATAGAGAAAATATATTAATTCAGGAAAACTTGGCTTATTAGGCAAATCGGGCCTTGCATAGTAGGTTGAGAAATGCGTTCTGGCTACTAGGTACGACATATATATATATATATATATATATATATATATATATATATATATATATATATATATATATATATATATATATATATATATGTATATATATATATATATATATATATATATATATATATATATATATATATATATATATATATTTTATTTTATTTATTTATTTTTTAAAAATATGTTATATTTATAAATATGTATGTATATTTAAATATTGATATATACCTGTGGGTCCAGGAGGCCATCTGTGTCCCCTCAGATGGTCTCCCTTATCACAGTTTGTGTCTATGGATGTGTGTCTGTGTGTGTGTTTATCCCTGTGAGTGTCCGTGTGAGTGTGTGAGAGTCCGGTTGCGTGTGTGTCCGGTTATGCCTGTGGGTCCACGAGGCCATCTGTGTCCCCTCAGATGGTCTCCCTTATCACAGTTTGTGTCTATGGATGTGTGTCTGTGTGTGTGTTTATCCCTGTGAGTGTCCGTGTGAGTGTGTGAGTCCGGTTGCGTGTGTGTCCGGTTATGCCTGTGGGTCCACGAGGCCATCTGTGTCCCCTCAGATGGTCTCCCTTATCACAGTCTATGGGTGTGTGTGAGTGTGAGTGCCCCTGTGAGTGTTCGGGTGAGGGTGTGTGTGTGTGTGAGTGTCCGGGTTTATGTGAGGTTTGGTTCCAGGAAACATCCTTCCCCTTCCCCTCCCCATATCTCCTCCCTTATTCCCACCGTGGGTTCGAATCCCAGGTGATTAGACCTGCCCTAAGTCCATGGATCCAAGGTATCCATCCGTGGGCCCAACGGATTTCACCCCTTCCCCACTTTCCAAGAGCCAGGTCAATTCCAGCTATCCAGGAAACCTGTCGAAACAGAGGCAGCTACAGGAGGGGACACACAAATATTTGTGCCCTGCAGTTACACACACCCGTTCCGACAGGCTCGATCGCAATCTATCCAGATGAGAACACGTTCTCTTCCGACTAGACCACGCTGGAGTCGCTGTATGTCTCAAATTTGGTTCCTTTATTTATAGTTAGTATTTTTGGTGTATTAATTGATTTGTTTTAATTTTTTAATGACTTAGGTAGAGTGATTTAGGGAGTTGGGGGGGAGGTCGGGTTGTATGTGTAGTGGATTGTACGAGATCTTGGTTTGTTAGTATTTATCTAGTTGTGTTCACCTAGTTGTGCTTGCGAGGGTTGAGCTCTGCTCTTTCGGCCCGCCTCTCAACTGCCAATCAATCAATTATTAATAACTAATAAAAAAAAATTCCACACACACAGACACACACCCAGGAAGCAGCCCGCAACAGCTGTCTAACGCTCATTTACATATTTACTGCTAAGTAACAGAGGGCATCAGAATGATAGAAACTCTGCTGATTTCCGTTTGTGCCATCACCGGGGGATCGAATGAGCTAGGATTACGAGTCGGGAGCGACGTCCACTCAGCAATAAAGCCCCCTAGTTTGTGTATTGGTGCAAAAGATAATTTGGGAGAGGTTAAGGGAAAGGAATGACGTTTGGTGGCCTTGAAAGCTCTGGAGGGGAGGGAGGTTGCCAGTTATGAATTAAAATTGTTATTTTTTAAGATAGGATATATATGCAAAAGACGTTGCGAGATATAGTAAGAAAAGTGTTTCTGACTGAAGTTAGGTACTGTGTGATTGACTTGTATGTTAGGAAAAAGAATATTTATTAGAAACTTAGATAATCTTTAGAAATGTTTCTTCTTAAATAGTTGCCAATTATTGTGTGAAAAGCCTATGGTTACCGTACCTTAAACAAACACTCGTGAGCACAATTAGTCCACGGGATTCAGAGAGAGTGAGAATGAACAGCGAAATAGTAACAAAAAATGTGACAATGAGGGGAAACTATGTCATTCAAACGTTAACCATATAAATTACAGTAACACTAACTGAGCGTCCACATACATATTCCAATCAATTTATGTTAACCATTTTAGGGTTGGTTAGGTTCGGTTATATATCTACATTAGTTTTAACTCAAATGAAAAGAACTTAACTCATACATAATGAAATGAACAGTTTTATCATTTCATAAGAAAAAAAATAGAGAAAATATATTAATTCAGGAAAACTTGGCTTATTAGGCAAATCGGGCCTTGCATAGTAGGTTGAGAAATGCGTTCTGGCTACTAGGTACGACATATATATATATATATATATATATATATATATATATATATATATATATATATATATATATATATATATATATATATATATATATATATATATATATATATATTTTATTTTATTTATTTATTTTTTAAAAATATGTTATATTTATAAATATGTATGTATATTTAAATATTGATATATACCTGTGGGTCCAGGAGGCCATCTGTGTCCCCTCAGATGGTCTCCCTTATCACAGTTTGTGTCTATGGATGTGTGTCTGTGTGTGTGTTTATCCCTGTGAGTGTCCGTGTGAGTGTGTGAGAGTCCGGTTGCGTGTGTGTCCGGTTATGCCTGTGGGTCCACGAGGCCATCTGTGTCCCCTCAGATGGTCTCCCTTATCACAGTTTGTGTCTATGGATGTGTGTCTGTGTGTGTGTTTATCCCTGTGAGTGTCCGTGTGAGTGTGTGAGTCCGGTTGCGTGTGTGTCCGGTTATGCCTGTGGGTCCACGAGGCCATCTGTGTCCCCTCAGATGGTCTCCCTTATCACAGTCTATGGGTGTGTGTGAGTGTGAGTGCCCCTGTGAGTGTTCGGGTGAGGGTGTGTGTGTGTGTGAGTGTCCGGGTTTATGTGAGGTTTGGTTCCAGGAAACATCCTTCCCCTTCCCCTCCCCATATCTCCTCCCTTATTCCCACCGTGGGTTCGAATCCCAGGTGATTAGACCTGCCCTAAGTCCATGGATCCAAGGTATCCATCCGTGGGCCCAACGGATTTCACCCCTTCCCCACTTTCCAAGAGCCAGGTCAATTCCAGCTATCCAGGAAACCTGTCGAAACAGAGGCAGCTACAGGAGGGGACACACAAATATTTGTGCCCTGCAGTTACACACACCCGTTCCGACAGGCTCGATCGCAATCTATCCAGATGAGAACACGTTCTCTTCCGACTAGACCACGCTGGAGTCGCTGTATGTCTCAAATTTGGTTCCTTTATTTATAGTTAGTATTTTTGGTGTATTAATTGATTTGTTTTAATTTTTTAATGACTTAGGTAGAGTGATTTAGGGAGTTGGGGGGGAGGTCGGGTTGTATGTGTAGTGGATTGTACGAGATCTTGGTTTGTTAGTATTTATCTAGTTGTGTTCACCTAGTTGTGCTTGCGAGGGTTGAGCTCTGCTCTTTCGGCCCGCCTCTCAACTGCCAATCAATCAATTATTAATAACTAATAAAAAAAAATTCCACACACACAGACACACACCCAGGAAGCAGCCCGCAACAGCTGTCTAACGCTCATTTACATATTTACTGCTAAGTAACAGAGGGCATCAGAATGATAGAAACTCTGCTGATTTCCGTTTGTGCCATCACCGGGGGATCGAATGAGCTAGGATTACGAGTCGGGAGCGACGTCCACTCAGCAATAAAGCCCCCTAGTTTGTGTATTGGTGCAAAAGATAATTTGGGAGAGGTTAAGGGAAAGGAATGACGTTTGGTGGCCTTGAAAGCTCTGGAGGGGAGGGGGGTTGCCAGTTATGAATTAAAATTGTTATTTTTTAAGATAGGATATATATGCAAAAGACGTTGCGAGATATAGTAAGAAAAGTGTTTCTGACTGAAGTTAGGTACTGTGTGATTGACTTGTATGTTAGGAAAAAGAATATTTATTAGAAACTTAGATAATCTTTAGAAATGTTTCTTCTTAAATAGTTGCAAATTATTGTGTGAAAAGCCTATGGTTACCGTACCTTAAACAAACACTCGTGAGCACAATTAGTCCACGGGATTCAGAGAGAGTGAGAATGAACAGCGAAATAGTAACAAAAAATGTGACAATGAGGGGAAACTATGTCATTCAAACGTTAACCATATAAATTACAGTAACACTAACTGAGCGTCCACATACATATTCCAATCAATTTATGTTAACCATTTTAGGGTTGGTTAGGTTCGGTTATATATCTACATTAGTTTTAACTCAAATGAAAAGAACTTAACTCATACATAATGAAATGAACAGTTTTATCATTTCATAAGAAAAAAAATAGAGAAAATATATTAATTCAGGAAAACTTGGCTTATTAGGCAAATCGGGCCTTGCATAGTAGGTTGAGAAGTGCGTTCTGGCTACTAGGTACGACATATATATATATATATATATATATATATATATATATATATATATATATATATATATATATATATATATATATATATATATATATATATATATATATATATATTTTATTTTATTTATTTATTTTTTAAAAATATGTTATATTTATAAATATGTATGTATATTTAAATATTGATATATACCTGTGGGTCCAGGAGGCCATCTGTGTCCCCTCAGATGGTCTCCCTTATCACAGTTTGTGTCTATGGATGTGTGTCTGTGTGTGTGTTTATCCCTGTGAGTGTCCGTGTGAGTGTGTGAGTCCGGTTGCGTGTGTGTCCGGTTATGCCTGTGGGTCCACGAGGCCATCTGTGTCCCCTCAGATGGTCTCCCTTATCACAGTCTATGGGTGTGTGTGAGTGTGAGTGCCCCTGTGAGTGTTCGGGTGAGGGTGTGTGTGTGTGTGAGTGTCCGGGTTTATGTGAGGTTTGGTTCCAGGAAACATCCTTCCCCTTCCCCTCCCCATATCTCCTCCCTTATTCCCACCGTGGGTTCGAATCCCAGGTGATTAGACCTGCCCTAAGTCCATGGATCCAAGGTATCCATCCGTGGGCCCAACGGATTTCACCCCTTCCCCACTTTCCAAGAGCCAGGTCAATTCCAGCTATCCAGGAAACCTGTCGAAACAGAGGCAGCTACAGGAGGGGACACACAAATATTTGTGCCCTGCAGTTACACACACCCGTTCCGACAGGCTCGATCGCAATCTATCCAGATGAGAACACGTTCTCTTCCGACTAGACCACGCTGGAGTCGCTGTATGTCTCAAATTTGGTTCCTTTATTTATAGTTAGTATTTTTGGTGTATTAATTGATTTGTTTTAATTTTTTAATGACTTAGGTAGAGTGATTTAGGGAGTTGGGGGGGAGGTCGGGTTGTATGTGTAGTGGATTGTACGAGATCTTGGTTTGTTAGTATTTATCTAGTTGTGTTCACCTAGTTGTGCTTGCGAGGGTTGAGCTCTGCTCTTTCGGCCCGCCTCTCAACTGCCAATCAATCAATTATTAATAACTAATAAAAAAAAATTCCACACACACAGACACACACCCAGGAAGCAGCCCGCAACAGCTGTCTAACGCTCATTTACATATTTACTGCTAAGTAACAGAGGGCATCAGAATGATAGAAACTCTGCTGATTTCCGTTTGTGCCATCACCGGGGGATCGAATGAGCTAGGATTACGAGTCGGGAGCGACGTCCACTCAGCAATAAAGCCCCCTAGTTTGTGTATTGGTGCAAAAGATAATTTGGGAGAGGTTAAGGGAAAGGAATGACGTTTGGTGGCCTTGAAAGCTCTGGAGGGGAGGGGGGTTGCCAGTTATGAATTAAAATTGTTATTTTTTAAGATAGGATATATATGCAAAAGACGTTGCGAGATATAGTAAGAAAAGTGTTTCTGACTGAAGTTAGGTACTGTGTGATTGACTTGTATGTTAGGAAAAAGAATATTTATTAGAAACTTAGATAATCTTTAGAAATGTTTCTTCTTAAATAGTTGCCAATTATTGTGTGAAAAGCCTATGGTTACCGTACCTTAAACAAACACTCGTGAGCACAATTAGTCCACGGGATTCAGAGAGAGTGAGAATGAACAGCGAAATAGTAACAAAAAATGTGACAATGAGGGGAAACTATGTCATTCAAACGTTAACCATATAAATTACAGTAACACTAACTGAGCGTCCACATACATATTCCAATCAATTTATGTTAACCATTTTAGGGTTGGTTAGGTTCGGTTATATATCTACATTAGTTTTAACTCAAATGAAAAGAACTTAACTCATACATAATGAAATGAACAGTTTTATCATTTCATAAGAAAAAAAATAGAGAAAATATATTAATTCAGGAAAACTTGGCTTATTAGGCAAATCGGGCCTTGCATAGTAGGTTGAGAAATGCGTTCTGGCTACTAGGTACGACATATATATATATATATATATATATATATATATATATATATATATATATATATATATATATATATATATATATATATATATATATATATATATATATATATATATATATATATATATATATATATATATTTTATTTTATTTATTTATTTTTTAAAAATATGTTATATTTATAAATATGTATGTATATTTAAATATTGATATATACCTGTGGGTCCAGGAGGCCATCTGTGTCCCCTCAGATGGTCTCCCTTATCACAGTTTGTGTCTATGGATGTGTGTCTGTGTGTGTGTTTATCCCTGTGAGTGTCCGTGTGAGTGTGTGAGAGTCCGGTTGCGTGTGTGTCCGGTTATGCCTGTGGGTCCACGAGGCCATCTGTGTCCCCTCAGATGGTCTCCCTTATCACAGTTTGTGTCTATGGATGTGTGTCTGTGTGTGTGTTTATCCCTGTGAGTGTCCGTGTGAGTGTGTGAGTCCGGTTGCGTGTGTGTCCGGTTATGCCTGTGGGTCCACGAGGCCATCTGTGTCCCCTCAGATGGTCTCCCTTATCACAGTCTATGGGTGTGTGTGAGTGTGAGTGCCCCTGTGAGTGTTCGGGTGAGGGTGTGTGTGTGTGTGAGTGTCCGGGTTTATGTGAGGTTTGGTTCCAGGAAACATCCTTCCCCTTCCCCTCCCCATATCTCCTCCCTTATTCCCACCGTGGGTTCGAATCCCAGGTGATTAGACCTGCCCTAAGTCCATGGATCCAAGGTATCCATCCGTGGGCCCAACGGATTTCACCCCTTCCCCACTTTCCAAGAGCCAGGTCAATTCCAGCTATCCAGGAAACCTGTCGAAACAGAGGCAGCTACAGGAGGGGACACACAAATATTTGTGCCCTGCAGTTACACACACCCGTTCCGACAGGCTCGATCGCAATCTATCCAGATGAGAACACGTTCTCTTCCGACTAGACCACGCTGGAGTCGCTGTATGTCTCAAATTTGGTTCCTTTATTTATAGTTAGTATTTTTGGTGTATTAATTGATTTGTTTTAATTTTTTAATGACTTAGGTAGAGTGATTTAGGGAGTTGGGGGGGAGGTCGGGTTGTATGTGTAGTGGATTGTACGAGATCTTGGTTTGTTAGTATTTATCTAGTTGTGTTCACCTAGTTGTGCTTGCGAGGGTTGAGCTCTGCTCTTTCGGCCCGCCTCTCAACTGCCAATCAATCAATTATTAATAACTAATAAAAAAAAATTCCACACACACAGACACACACCCAGGAAGCAGCCCGCAACAGCTGTCTAACGCTCATTTACATATTTACTGCTAAGTAACAGAGGGCATCAGAATGATAGAAACTCTGCTGATTTCCGTTTGTGCCATCACCGGGGGATCGAATGAGCTAGGATTACGAGTCGGGAGCGACGTCCACTCAGCAATAAAGCCCCCTAGTTTGTGTATTGGTGCAAAAGATAATTTGGGAGAGGTTAAGGGAAAGGAATGACGTTTGGTGGCCTTGAAAGCTCTGGAGGGGAGGGGGGTTGCCAGTTATGAATTAAAATTGTTATTTTTTAAGATAGGATATATATGCAAAAGACGTTGCGAGATATAGTAAGAAAAGTGTTTCTGACTGAAGTTAGGTACTGTGTGATTGACTTGTATGTTAGGAAAAAGAATATTTATTAGAAACTTAGATAATCTTTAGAAATGTTTCTTCTTAAATAGTTGCCAATTATTGTGTGAAAAGCCTATGGTTACCGTACCTTAAACAAACACTCGTGAGCACAATTAGTCCACGGGATTCAGAGAGAGTGAGAATGAACAGCGAAATAGTAACAAAAAATGTGACAATGAGGGGAAACTATGTCATTCAAACGTTAACCATATAAATTACAGTAACACTAACTGAGCGTCCACATACATATTCCAATCAATTTATGTTAACCATTTTAGGGTTGGTTAGGTTCGGTTATATATCTACATTAGTTTTAACTCAAATGAAAAGAACTTAACTCATACATAATGAAATGAACAGTTTTATCATTTCATAAGAAAAAAAATAGAGAAAATATATTAATTCAGGAAAACTTGGCTTATTAGGCAAATCGGGCCTTGCATAGTAGGTTGAGAAATGCGTTCTGGCTACTAGGTACGACATATATATATATATATATATATATATATATATATATATATATATATATATATATATATATATATATATATATATATATATATATATATATATATATATATTTTATTTTATTTATTTATTTTTTAAAAATATGTTATATTTATAAATATGTATGTATATTTAAATATTGATATATACCTGTGGGTCCAGGAGGCCATCTGTGTCCCCTCAGATGGTCTCCCTTATCACAGTTTGTGTCTATGGATGTGTGTCTGTGTGTGTGTTTATCCCTGTGAGTGTCCGTGTGAGTGTGTGAGAGTCCGGTTGCGTGTGTGTCCGGTTATGCCTGTGGGTCCACGAGGCCATCTGTGTCCCCTCAGATGGTCTCCCTTATCACAGTTTGTGTCTATGGATGTGTGTCTGTGTGTGTGTTTATCCCTGTGAGTGTCCGTGTGAGTGTGTGAGTCCGGTTGCGTGTGTGTCCGGTTATGCCTGTGGGTCCACGAGGCCATCTGTGTCCCCTCAGATGGTCTCCCTTATCACAGTCTATGGGTGTGTGTGAGTGTGAGTGCCCCTGTGAGTGTTCGGGTGAGGGTGTGTGTGTGTGTGAGTGTCCGGGTTTATGTGAGGTTTGGTTCCAGGAAACATCCTTCCCCTTCCCCTCCCCATATCTCCTCCCTTATTCCCACCGTGGGTTCGAATCCCAGGTGATTAGACCTGCCCTAAGTCCATGGATCCAAGGTATCCATCCGTGGGCCCAACGGATTTCACCCCTTCCCCACTTTCCAAGAGCCAGGTCAATTCCAGCTATCCAGGAAACCTGTCGAAACAGAGGCAGCTACAGGAGGGGACACACAAATATTTGTGCCCTGCAGTTACACACACCCGTTCCGACAGGCTCGATCGCAATCTATCCAGATGAGAACACGTTCTCTTCCGACTAGACCACGCTGGAGTCGCTGTATGTCTCAAATTTGGTTCCTTTATTTATAGTTAGTATTTTTGGTGTATTAATTGATTTGTTTTAATTTTTTAATGACTTAGGTAGAGTGATTTAGGGAGTTGGGGGGGAGGTCGGGTTGTATGTGTAGTGGATTGTACGAGATCTTGGTTTGTTAGTATTTATCTAGTTGTGTTCACCTAGTTGTGCTTGCGAGGGTTGAGCTCTGCTCTTTCGGCCCGCCTCTCAACTGCCAATCAATCAATTATTAATAACTAATAAAAAAAAATTCCACACACACAGACACACACCCAGGAAGCAGCCCGCAACAGCTGTCTAACGCTCATTTACATATTTACTGCTAAGTAACAGAGGGCATCAGAATGATAGAAACTCTGCTGATTTCCGTTTGTGCCATCACCGGGGGATCGAATGAGCTAGGATTACGAGTCGGGAGCGACGTCCACTCAGCAATAAAGCCCCCTAGTTTGTGTATTGGTGCAAAAGATAATTTGGGAGAGGTTAAGGGAAAGGAATGACGTTTGGTGGCCTTGAAAGCTCTGGAGGGGAGGGGGGTTGCCAGTTATGAATTAAAATTGTTATTTTTTAAGATAGGATATATATGCAAAAGACGTTGCGAGATATAGTAAGAAAAGTGTTTCTGACTGAAGTTAGGTACTGTGTGATTGACTTGTATGTTAGGAAAAAGAATATTTATTAGAAACTTAGATAATCTTTAGAAATGTTTCTTCTTAAATAGTTGCCAATTATTGTGTGAAAAGCCTATGGTTACCGTACCTTAAACAAACACTCGTGAGCACAATTAGTCCACGGGATTCAGAGAGAGTGAGAATGAACAGCGAAATAGTAACAAAAAATGTGACAATGAGGGGAAACTATGTCATTCAAACGTTAACCATATAAATTACAGTAACACTAACTGAGCGTCCACATACATATTCCAATCAATTTATGTTAACCATTTTAGGGTTGGTTAGGTTCGGTTATATATCTACATTAGTTTTAACTCAAATGAAAAGAACTTAACTCATACATAATGAAATGAACAGTTTTATCATTTCATAAGAAAAAAAATAGAGAAAATATATTAATTCAGGAAAACTTGGCTTATTAGGCAAATCGGGCCTTGCATAGTAGGTTGAGAAATGCGTTCTGGCTACTAGGTACGACATATATATATATATATATATATATATATATATATATATATATATATATATATATATATATATATATATATATATATATATATATATTTTATTTTATTTATTTATTTTTTAAAAATATGTTATATTTATAAATATGTATGTATATTTAAATATTGATATATACCTGTGGGTCCAGGAGGCCATCTGTGTCCCCTCAGATGGTCTCCCTTATCACAGTTTGTGTCTATGGATGTGTGTCTGTGTGTGTGTTTATCCCTGTGAGTGTCCGTGTGAGTGTGTGAGAGTCCGGTTGCGTGTGTGTCCGGTTATGCCTGTGGGTCCACGAGGCCATCTGTGTCCCCTCAGATGGTCTCCCTTATCACAGTTTGTGTCTATGGATGTGTGTCTGTGTGTGTGTTTATCCCTGTGAGTGTCCGTGTGAGTGTGTGAGTCCGGTTGCGTGTGTGTCCGGTTATGCCTGTGGGTCCACGAGGCCATCTGTGTCCCCTCAGATGGTCTCCCTTATCACAGTCTATGGGTGTGTGTGAGTGTGAGTGCCCCTGTGAGTGTTCGGGTGAGGGTGTGTGTGTGTGTGAGTGTCCGGGTTTATGTGAGGTTTGGTTCCAGGAAACATCCTTCCCCTTCCCCTCCCCATATCTCCTCCCTTATTCCCACCGTGGGTTCGAATCCCAGGTGATTAGACCTGCCCTAAGTCCATGGATCCAAGGTATCCATCCGTGGGCCCAACGGATTTCACCCCTTCCCCACTTTCCAAGAGCCAGGTCAATTCCAGCTATCCAGGAAACCTGTCGAAACAGAGGCAGCTACAGGAGGGGACACACAAATATTTGTGCCCTGCAGTTACACACACCCGTTCCGACAGGCTCGATCGCAATCTATCCAGATGAGAACACGTTCTCTTCCGACTAGACCACGCTGGAGTCGCTGTATGTCTCAAATTTGGTTCCTTTATTTATAGTTAGTATTTTTGGTGTATTAATTGATTTGTTTTAATTGTTTAATGACTTAGGTAGAGTGATTTAGGGAGTTGGGGGGGAGGTCGGGTTGTATGTGTAGTGGATTGTACGAGATCTTGGTTTGTTAGTATTTATCTAGTTGTGTTCACCTAGTTGTGCTTGCGAGGGTTGAGCTCTGCTCTTTCGGCCCGCCTCTCAACTGCCAATCAATCAATTATTAATAACTAATAAAAAAAAATTCCACACACACAGACACACACACACACACCCAGGAAGCAGCCCGCAACAGCTGTCTAACGCTCATTTACATATTTACTGCTATGTAACAGAGGGCATCAGAATGATAGAAACTCTGCTGATTTCCGTTTGTGCCATCACCGGGGGATCGAATGAGCTAGGATTACGAGTCGGGAGCGACGTCCACTCAGCAATAAAGCCCCCTAGTTTGTGTATTGGTGCAAAAGATAATTTGGGAGAGGTTAAGGGAAAGGAATGACGTTTGGTGGCCTTGAAAGCTCTGGAGGGGAGGGGGGTTGCCAGTTATGAATTAAAATTGTTATTTTTTAAGATAGGATATATATGCAAAAGACGTTGCGAGATATAGTAAGAAAAGTGTTTCTGACTGAAGTTAGGTACTGTGTGATTGACTTGTATGTTAGGAAAAAGAATATTTATTAGAAACTTAGATAATCTTTAGAAATGTTTCTTCTTAAATAGTTGCCAATTATTGTGTGAAAAGCCTATGGTTACCGTACCTTAAACAAACACTCGTGAGCACAATTAGTCCACGGGATTCAGAGAGAGTGAGAATGAACAGCGAAATAGTAACAAAAAATGTGACAATGAGGGGAAACTATGTCATTCAAACGTTAACCATATAAATTACAGTAACACTAACTGAGCGTCCACATACATATTCCAATCAATTTATGTTAACCATTTTAGGGTTGGTTAGGTTCGGTTATATATCTACATTAGTTTTAACTCAAATGAAAAGAACTTAACTCATACATAATGAAATGAACAGTTTTATCATTTCATAAGAAAACAAATAGAGAAAATATATTAATTCAGGAAAACTTGGCTTATTAGGCAAATCGGGCCTTGCATAGTAGGTTGAGAAGTGCGTTCTGGCTACTAGGTACGACATATATATATATATATATATATATATATATATATATATATATATATATATATTTTATTTTATTTATTTATTTTTTAAAAATATGTTATATTTATAAATATGTATGTATATTTAAATATTGATATATACCTGTGGGTCCAGGAGGCTATCTGTGTCCCCTCAGATGGTCTCCCTTATCACAGTTTGTGTCTATGGATGTGTGTCTGTGTGTGTGTTTATCCCTGTGAGTGTCCGTGTGAGTGTGTGAGAGTCCGGTTGCGTGTGTGTCCGGTTATGCCTGTGGGTCCACGAGGCCATCTGTGTCCCCTCAGATGGTCTCCCTTTTCACAGTTTGTGTCTATGGATGTGTGTCTGTGTGTGTGTTTATCCCTGTGAGTGTCCGTGTGAGTGTGTGAGTCCGGTTGCGTGTGTGTCCGGTTATGCCTGTGGGTCCACGAGGCCATCTGTGTCCCCTCAGATGGTCTCCCTTATCACAGTCTATGGGTGTGTGTGAGTGTGAGTGCCCCTGTGAGTGTTCGGGTGAGGGTGTGTGTGTGTGTGAGTGTCCGGGTTTATGTGAGGTTTGGTTCCAGGAAACATCCTTCCCCTTCCCCTCCCCATATCTCCTCCCTTATTCCCACCGTGGGTTCGAATCCCAGGTGATTAGACCTGCCCTAAGTCCATGGATCCAAGGTATCCATCCGTGGGCCCAACGGATTTCACCCCTTTCCCATTTTCCAAGAGCCAGGTCAATTCCAGCTATCCAGGAAACCTGTCGAAACAGAGGCAGCTACAGGAGGGGACACACAAATATTTGTGCCCTGCAGTTACATACACCCGTTCCGACAGGCTCGATCGCAATCTATCCAGATGAGAACACGTTCTCTTCCGACTAGACCACGCTGGAGTCGCTGTATGTCTCAAATTTGGTTCCTTTATTTATAGTTAGTATTTTTGGTGTATTAATTGATTTGTTTTAATTTTTTAATGACTTAGGTAGAGTGATTTAGGGAGTTGGGGGGGAGGTCGGGTTGTATGTGTAGTGGATTGTACGAGATCGTGGTTTGTTAGTATTTATCTAGTTGTGTTCACCTAGTTGTGCTTGCGAGGGTTGAGCTCTGCTCTTTCGGCCCGCCTCTCAACTGCCAATCAATCAATTATTAATAACTAATAAAAAAAAATTCCACACACACAGACACACACACACACCCAGGAAGCAGCCCGCAACAGCTGTCTAACGCTCATTTACATATTTACTGCTAAGTAACAGAGGGCATCAGAATAATAGAAACTCTGCTGATTTCCGTTTGTGCCATCACCGGGGGATCGAATGAGCTAGGATTACGAGTCGGGAGCGATGTCCACTCAGCAATAAAGCCCCCTAGTTTGTGTATTGGTGCAAAAGATAATTTGGGAGAGGTTAAGGGAAAGGAATGACGTTTGGTGGCCTTGAAAGCTCTGGAGGGGAGGGGGGTTGCCAGTTATGAATTAAAATTGTTATTTTTTAAGATAGGATATATATGCAAAAGACTATGCGAGATATAGTAAGAAAAGTGTTTCTGACTGAAGTTAGGTACTGTGTGATTGACTTGTATGTTAGGAAAAAGAATATTTATTAGAAACTTAGATAATCTTTAGAAATGTTTCTTCTTAAATAGTTGCAAATTATTGTGTGAAAAGCCTATGGTTACCGTACCTTAAACAAACACTCGTGAGCACAATTAGTCCACGGGATTCAGAGAGAGTGAGAATGAACAGCGAAATAGTAACAAAAAATGTGACAATGAGGGGAAACTATGTCATTCAAACGTTAACCATATAAATTACAGTAACACTAACTGAGCGTCCACATACATATTCCAATCAATTTATGTTAACCATTTTAGGGTTGGTTAGGTTCGGTTATATATCTACATTAGTTTTAACTCAAATGAAAAGAACTTAACTCATACATAATGAAATGAACAGTTTTATCATTTCATAAGAAAAAAAATAGAGAAAATATATTAATTCAGGAAAACTTGGCTTATTAGGCAAATCGGGCCTTGCATAGTAGGTTGAGAAGTGCGTTCTGGCTACTAGGTACGACATATATATATATATATATATATATATATATATATATATATATATATATATATATATATATATATATATATATATATATATATATATATATATATATATATATATATATATATATATATATATTTTATTTTATTTATTTATTTTTTAAAAATATGTTATATTTATAAATATGTATGTATATTTAAATATTGATATATACCTGTGGGTCCAGGAGGCCATCTGTGTCCCCTCAGATGGTCTCCCTTATCACAGTTTGTGTCTATGGATGTGTGTCTGTGTGTGTGTTTATCCCTGTGAGTGTCCGTGTGAGTGTGTGAGAGTCCGGTTGCGTGTGTGTCCGGTTATGCCTGTGGGTCCACGAGGCCATCTGTGTCCCCTCAGATGGTCTCCCTTATCACAGTTTGTGTCTATGGATGTGTGTCTGTGTGTGTGTTTATCCCTGTGAGTGTCCGTGTGAGTGTGTGAGTCCGGTTGCGTGTGTGTCCGGTTATGCCTGTGGGTCCACGAGGCCATCTGTGTCCCCTCAGATGGTCTCCCTTATCACAGTCTATGGGTGTGTGTGAGTGTGAGTGCCCCTGTGAGTGTTCGGGTGAGGGTGTGTGTGTGTGTGAGTGTCCGGGTTTATGTGAGGTTTGGTTCCAGGAAACATCCTTCCCCTTCCCCTCCCCATATCTCCTCCCTTATTCCCACCGTGGGTTCGAATCCCAGGTGATTAGACCTGCCCTAAGTCCATGGATCCAAGGTATCCATCCGTGGGCCCAACGGATTTCACCCCTTCCCCACTTTCCAAGAGCCAGGTCAATTCCAGCTATCCAGGAAACCTGTCGAAACAGAGGCAGCTACAGGAGGGGACACACAAATATTTGTGCCCTGCAGTTACACACACCCGTTCCGACAGGCTCGATCGCAATCTATCCAGATGAGAACACGTTCTCTTCCGACTAGACCACGCTGGAGTCGCTGTATGTCTCAAATTTGGTTCCTTTATTTATAGTTAGTATTTTTGGTGTATTAATTGATTTGTTTTAATTGTTTAATGACTTAGGTAGAGTGATTTAGGGAGTTGGGGGGGAGGTCGGGTTGTATGTGTAGTGGATTGTACGAGATCTTGGTTTGTTAGTATTTATCTAGTTGTGTTCACCTAGTTGTGCTTGCGAGGGTTGAGCTCTGCTCTTTCGGCCCGCCTCTCAACTGCCAATCAATCAATTATTAATAACTAATAAAAAAAAATTCCACACACACAGACACACACCCAGGAAGCAGCCCGCAACAGCTGTCTAACGCTCATTTACATATTTACTGCTATGTAACAGAGGGCATCAGAATGATAGAAACTCTGCTGATTTCCGTTTGTGCCATCACCGGGGGATCGAATGAGCTAGGATTACGAGTCGGGAGCGACGTCCACTCAGCAATAAAGCCCCCTAGTTTGTGTATTGGTGCAAAAGATAATTTGGGAGAGGTTAAGGGAAAGGAATGACGTTTGGTGGCCTTGAAAGCTCTGGAGGGGAGGGGGGTTGCCAGTTATGAATTAAAATTGTTATTTTTTAAGATAGGATATATATGCAAAAGACGTTGCGAGATATAGTAAGAAAAGTGTTTCTGACTGAAGTTAGGTACTGTGTGATTGACTTGTATGTTAGGAAAAAGAATATTTATTAGAAACTTAGATAATCTTTAGAAATGTTTCTTCTTAAATAGTTGCCAATTATTGTGTGAAAAGCCTATGGTTACCGTACCTTAAACAAACACTCGTGAGCACAATTAGTCCACGGGATTCAGAGAGAGTGAGAATGAACAGCGAAATAGTAACAAAAAATGTGACAATGAGGGGAAACTATGTCATTCAAACGTTAACCATATAAATTACAGTAACACTAACTGAGCGTCCACATACATATTCCAATCAATTTATGTTAACCATTTTAGGGTTGGTTAGGTTCGGTTATATATCTACATTAGTTTTAACTCAAATGAAAAGAACTTAACTCATACATAATGAAATGAACAGTTTTATCATTTCATAAGAAAACAAATAGAGAAAATATATTAATTCAGGAAAACTTGGCTTATTAGGCAAATCGGGCCTTGCATAGTAGGTTGAGAAGTGCGTTCTGGCTACTAGGTACGACATATATATATATATATATATATATATATATATATATATATATATATATATATATATATATATATATATTTTATTTTATTTATTTATTTTTTAAAAATATGTTATATTTATAAATATGTATGTATATTTAAATATTGATATATACCTGTGGGTCCAGGAGGCTATCTGTGTCCCCTCAGATGGTCTCCCTTATCACAGTTTGTGTCTATGGATGTGTGTCTGTGTGTGTGTTTATCCCTGTGAGTGTCCGTGTGAGTGTGTGAGAGTCCGGTTGCGTGTGTGTCCGGTTATGCCTGTGGGTCCACGAGGCCATCTGTGTCCCCTCAGATGGTCTCCCTTATCACAGTTTGTGTCTATGGATGTGTGTCTGTGTGTGTGTTTATCCCTGTGAGTGTCCGTGTGAGTGTGTGAGTCCGGTTGCGTGTGTGTCCGGTTATGCCTGTGGGTCCACGAGGCCATCTGTGTCCCCTCAGATGGTCTCCCTTATCACAGTCTATGGGTGTGTGTGAGTGTGAGTGCCCCTGTGAGTGTTCGGGTGAGGGTGTGTGTGTGTGTGAGTGTCCGGGTTTATGTGAGGTTTGGTTCCAGGAAACATCCTTCCCCTTCCCCTCCCCATATCTCCTCCCTTATTCCCACCGTGGGTTCGAATCCCAGGTGATTAGACCTGCCCTAAGTCCATGGATCCAAGGTATCCATCCGTGGGCCCAACGGATTTCACCCCTTTCCCATTTTCCAAGAGCCAGGTCAATTCCAGCTATCCAGGAAACCTGTCGAAACAGAGGCAGCTACAGGAGGGGACACACAAATATTTGTGCCCTGCAGTTACATACACCCGTTCCGACAGGCTCGATCGCAATCTATCCAGATGAGAACACGTTCTCTTCCGACTAGACCACGCTGGAGTCGCTGTATGTCTCAAATTTGGTTCCTTTATTTATAGTTAGTATTTTTGGTGTATTAATTGATTTGTTTTAATTTTTTAATGACTTAGGTAGAGTGATTTAGGGAGTTGGGGGGGAGGTCGGGTTGTATGTGTAGTGGATTGTACGAGATCGTGGTTTGTTAGTATTTATCTAGTTGTGTTCACCTAGTTGTGCTTGCGAGGGTTGAGCTCTGCTCTTTCGGCCCGCCTCTCAACTGCCAATCAATCAATTATTAATAACTAATAAAAAAAAATTCCACACACACAGACACACACACACACCCAGGAAGCAGCCCGCAACAGCTGTCTAACGCTCATTTACATATTTACTGCTAAGTAACAGAGGGCATCAGAATAATAGAAACTCTGCTGATTTCCGTTTGTGCCATCACCGGGGGATCGAATGAGCTAGGATTACGAGTCGGGAGCGATGTCCACTCAGCAATAAAGCCCCCTAGTTTGTGTATTGGTGCAAAAGATAATTTGGGAGAGGTTAAGGGAAAGGAATGACGTTTGGTGGCCTTGAAAGCTCTGGAGGGGAGGGGGGTTGCCAGTTATGAATTAAAATTGTTATTTTTTAAGATAGGATATATATGCAAAAGACTATGCGAGATATAGTAAGAAAAGTGTTTCTGACTGAAGTTAGGTACTGTGTGATTGACTTGTATGTTAGGAAAAAGAATATTTATTAGAAACTTAGATAATCTTTAGAAATGTTTCTTCTTAAATAGTTGCAAATTATTGTGTGAAAAGCCTATGGTTACCGTACCTTAAACAAACACTCGTGAGCACAATTAGTCCACGGGATTCAGAGAGAGTGAGAATGAACAGCGAAATAGTAACAAAAAATGTGACAATGAGGGGAAACTATGTCATTCAAACGTTAACCATATAAATTACAGTAACACTAACTGAGCGTCCACATACATATTCCAATCAATTTATGTTAACCATTTTAGGGTTGGTTAGGTTCGGTTATATATCTACATTAGTTTTAACTCAAATGAAAAGAACTTAACTCATACATAATGAAATGAACAGTTTTATCATTTCATAAGAAAAAAAATAGAGAAAATATATTAATTCAGGAAAACTTGGCTTATTAGGCAAATCGGGCCTTGCATAGTAGGTTGAGAAGTGCGTTCTGGCTACTAGGTACGACATATATATATATATATATATATATATATATATATATATATATATATATATATATATATATATATATATATATAATATATATATATATATATATATATATATATATATATATATATATATATATATATATATATATATATATATATATATATATATTTTATTTTATTTATTTATTTTTTAAAAATATGTTATATTTATAAATATGTATGTATATTTAAATATTGATATATACCTGTGGGTCCAGGAGGCCATCTGTGTCCCCTCAGATGGTCTCCCTTATCACAGTTTGTGTCTATGGATGTGTGTCTGTGTGTGTGTTTATCCCTGTGAGTGTCCGTGTGAGTGTGTGAGAGTCCGGTTGCGTGTGTGTCCGGTTATGCCTGTGGGTCCACGAGGCCATCTGTGTCCCCTCAGATGGTCTCCCTTATCACAGTTTGTGTCTATGGATGTGTGTCTGTGTGTGTGTTTATCCCTGTGAGTGTCCGTGTGAGTGTGTGAGTCCGGTTGCGTGTGTGTCCGGTTATGCCTGTGGGTCCACGAGGCCATCTGTGTCCCCTCAGATGGTCTCCCTTATCACAGTCTATGGGTGTGTGTGAGTGTGAGTGCCCCTGTGAGTGTTCGGGTGAGGGTGTGTGTGTGTGTGAGTGTCCGGGTTTATGTGAGGTTTGGTTCCAGGAAACATCCTTCCCCTTCCCCTCCCCATATCTCCTCCCTTATTCCCACCGTGGGTTCGAATCCCAGGTGATTAGACCTGCCCTAAGTCCATGGATCCAAGGTATCCATCCGTGGGCCCAACGGATTTCACCCCTTCCCCACTTTCCAAGAGCCAGGTCAATTCCAGCTATCCAGGAAACCTGTCGAAACAGAGGCAGCTACAGGAGGGGACACACAAATATTTGTGCCCTGCAGTTACACACACCCGTTCCGACAGGCTCGATCGCAATCTATTAAGATGAGAACACGTTCTCTTCCGACTAGACCACGCTGGAGTCGCTGTATGTCTCAAATTTGGTTCCTTTATTTATAGTTAGTATTTTTGGTGTATTAATTGATTTGTTTTAATTTTTTAATGACTTAGGTAGAGTGATTTAGGGAGTTGGGGGGGAGGTCGGGTTGTATGTGTAGTGGATTGTACGAGATCGTGGTTTGTTAGTATTTATCTAGTTGTGTTCACCTAGTTGTGCTTGCGAGGGTTGAGCTCTGCTCTTTCGGCCCGCCTCTCAACTGCCAATCAATCAATTATTAATAACTAATAAAAAAAAATTCCACACACACAGACACACACACACACACCCAGGAAGCAGCCCGCAACAGCTGTCTAACGCTCATTTACATATTTACTGCTAAGTAACAGAGGGCATCAGAATGATAGAAACTCTGCTGATTTCCGTTTGTGCCATCACCGGGGGATCGAATGAGCTAGGATTACGAGTCGGGAGCGACGTCCACTCAGCAATAAAGCCCCCTAGTTTGTGTATTGGTGCAAAAGATAATTTGGGAGAGGTTAAGGGAAAGGAATGACGTTTGGTGGCCTTGAAAGCTCTGGAGGGGAGGGGGGTTGCCAGTTATGAATTAAAATTGTTATTTTTTAAGATAGGATATATATGCAAAAGACGTTGCGAGATATAGTAAGAAAAGTGTTTCTGACTGAAGTTAGGTACTGTGTGATTGACTTGTATGTTAGGAAAAAGAATATTTATTAGAAACTTAGATAATCTTTAGAATTGTTTCTTCTTAAATAGTTGCAAATTATTGTGTGAAAAGCCTATGGTTACCGTACCTTAAACAAACACTCGTGAGCACAATTAGTCCACGGGATTCAGAGAGAGTGAGAATGAACAGCGAAATAGTAACAAAAAATGTGACAATGAGGGGAAACTATGTCATTCAAACGTTAACCATATAAATTACAGTAACACTAACTGAGCGTCCACATACATATTCCAATCAATTTATGTTAACCATTTTAGGGTTGGTTAGGTTCGGTTATATATCTACATTAGTTTTAACTCAAATGAAAAGAACTTAACTCATACATAATGAAATGAACAGTTTTATCATTTCATAAGAAAAAAAATAGAGAAAATATATTAATTCAGGAAAACTTGGCTTATTAGGCAAATCGGGCCTTGCATAGTAGGTTGAGAAATGCGTTCTGGCTACTAGGTACGACATATATATATATATATATATATATATATATATATATATATATATATATATATATATATATATATATATATATATATATATATATATTTTATTTTATTTATTTATTTTTTAAAAATATGTTATATTTATAAATATGTATGTATATTTAAATATTGATATATACCTGTGGGTCCAGGAGGCCATCTGTGTCCCCTCAGATGGTCTCCCTTATCACAGTTTGTGTCTATGGATGTGTGTCTGTGTGTGTGTTTATCCCTGTGAGTGTCCGTGTGAGTGTGTGAGAGTCCGGTTGCGTGTGTGTCCGGTTATGCCTGTGGGTCCACGAGGCCATCTGTGTCCCCTCAGATGGTCTCCCTTATCACAGTTTGTGTCTATGGATGTGTGTCTGTGTGTGTGTTTATCCCTGTGAGTGTCCGTGTGAGTGTGTGAGTCCGGTTGCGTGTGTGTCCGGTTATGCCTGTGGGTCCACGAGGCCATCTGTGTCCCCTCAGATGGTCTCCCTTATCACAGTCTATGGGTGTGTGTGAGTGTGAGTGCCCCTGTGAGTGTTCGGGTGAGGGTGTGTGTGTGTGTGAGTGTCCGGGTTTATGTGAGGTTTGGTTCCAGGAAACATCCTTCCCCTTCCCCTCCCCATATCTCCTCCCTTATTCCCACCGTGGGTTCGAATCCCAGGTGATTAGACCTGCCCTAAGTCCATGGATCCAAGGTATCCATCCGTGGGCCCAACGGATTTCACCCCTTCCCCACTTTCCAAGAGCCAGGTCAATTCCAGCTATCCAGGAAACCTGTCGAAACAGAGGCAGCTACAGGAGGGGACACACAAATATTTGTGCCCTGCAGTTACACACACCCGTTCCGACAGGCTCGATCGCAATCTATTAAGATGAGAACACGTTCTCTTCCGACTAGACCACGCTGGAGTCGCTGTATGTCTCAAATTTGGTTCCTTTATTTATAGTTAGTATTTTTGGTGTATTAATTGATTTGTTTTAATTTTTTAATGACTTAGGTAGAGTGATTTAGGGAGTTGGGGGGGAGGTCGGGTTGTATGTGTAGTGGATTGTACGAGATCGTGGTTTGTTAGTATTTATCTAGTTGTGTTCACCTAGTTGTGCTTGCGAGGGTTGAGCTCTGCTCTTTCGGCCCGCCTCTCAACTGCCAATCAATCAATTATTAATAACTAATAAAAAAAAATTCCACACACACAGACACACACACACACACCCAGGAAGCAGCCCGCAACAGCTGTCTAACGCTCATTTACATATTTACTGCTAAGTAACAGAGGGCATCAGAATGATAGAAACTCTGCTGATTTCCGTTTGTGCCATCACCGGGGGATCGAATGAGCTAGGATTACGAGTCGGGAGCGACGTCCACTCAGCAATAAAGCCCCCTAGTTTGTGTATTGGTGCAAAAGATAATTTGGGAGAGGTTAAGGGAAAGGAATGACGTTTGGTGGCCTTGAAAGCTCTGGAGGGGAGGGGGGTTGCCAGTTATGAATTAAAATTGTTATTTTTTAAGATAGGATATATATGCAAAAGACGTTGCGAGATATAGTAAGAAAAGTGTTTCTGACTGAAGTTAGGTACTGTGTGATTGACTTGTATGTTAGGAAAAAGAATATTTATTAGAAACTTAGATAATCTTTAGAAATGTTTCTTCTTAAATAGTTGCAAATTATTGTGTGAAAAGCCTATGGTTTTCACACAATAATATATCGACGTTTCAGCCGGAATAGAGCAGTTTTACGTGTACATCTTCCATCGGTAATATAAACGGAAAATCAGGAACATTTTAGTTAATTCTAATGAAAACACATTGATTTTTATCATTTGTATTGGAAACAACATTGTCATATGTCTTTTTTTAGATCTAAATAATACGAAACCTCGCTCTATGATTTGAAGTTAAATCCTCAAATATGGTTAAATAGTGACTTTTTAACGTTTTTCATGTAGTTTGATATTACGTAAATATATTCATTTTACCAATATTTCGATACTATTTCATGTAGTATCACGATATGTGATTTGGCCTTCAAATCTCAGAATTTCGCATAATATTGCATTTAAACAAGTTTTCGTGGATTTTGTTTCGTACGAAAAATCATCAAATTTAGCAATATTTTGACGTTTATCATCCCCTTTTCCTTCATGTGATTTAAATAAAATATCATCGAATTAGGCAATATTTTGCCGTTTTCCACGTTTTTGTGAATATTCAGTCCATGGGTTTTACTTCATATATATGCGATAAATAAGGTTGCAAATACATAATTGATTAGATAATAACCTTAAATACTTCATTTTCATTCAACTATTTGTTTCTCGTTAAAATACTGAGTAAGATATTGAAAAGGGGAGAAGTTCTGTTTTTATTGCATATATCGACGTTTCAGCCGGAATAGAGCGGTTTTACGTGTACATCTTCCATCGGTAATATAAACGGAAAATCAGGAACATTTTAGTTAATTCTAATGAAAACACATTGATTTTTATCATTTGTATTGGAAACAACATTGTCATATGTCTTTTCTTGGATCTAAATAATACGAAACCTCGCTCTATGATTTGAAGTTAAAATCCTCATATATGGTTAAATAGTGACTTTTTTCACGTTTTTCATGTAGTTTGATATTACGTAAATATATTCATTTTTATCAATATTTCGATACTATTTCATGTAGTATCACGATATGTGATTTGGCTTTCAAATCTCAGAATTTCGCATAATATTGCATTTTAAGCAAGTTTTCTTGCATTTTGTTTCGTACGAAAAATCATCGAATTTAGCAATATTTTGACGTTTATCATCCCCTTTTCCTTTATTTGATGTAAACAAAATATCATCGAATTAGGCAATATTTTGCAGTTTTCCACGTTTTTATGAATTTTCAGTCCATGGGTATTACTTCATATATATACGATGAAAATGATGCAAACACATAATTGACACATCTATTTGTTTCTTGTTAAAATACTGAGTAAGATATTGAAAAGGGGAGAAGTTCGGTTTTTATTGCATATATCGACGTTTCAGCCGGATTAGAGCGGTTTTACGTGTACATCTTCCCTCGTTAATATAAACGGAAAATCAAGAACATTATAGTTAATTCTAATGAAAACACATTGTTTTTTATCATTTGTATTTTTTCGGATAATATTGCATTTTAAGCAAGTTTTCTTGCATTTTGTTTCGTACGAAAAATCATCGAATTTAGCAATATTTTGACGTTTATCATCCCCTTTTCCTTTATTTGATGTAAACAAAATATCATCGAATTAGGCAATATTTTGCCGTTTTTCCACGTTTTTGTGAATTTTCATTCTATGGGTATTAATTCATTATATATACGATAAAAATGATACAAACACATAATTGATTAGATAATAACCTTAAATACTTCATTTTCAATCAACTATTTGTTTCTCGTTAAAATACTGAGTAAGATATTGAAAAGGGGAGAAGTTCTGTTTTTATTGCATATATCGACGTTTCAGCCGGAATAGAGCAGTTTTACGTGTACATATTCCATCGGTAATATAAACGGAAAATCAGGAACATTTTAGTTAATTCTAATGAAAACACATTGATTTTTATCATTTGTATTGGAAACAACATTGTCATATGTCTTTTTTTAGATCTAAATAATACGAAACCTCGCTCTATAATTTGAAGTTAAAATCCTCAAATATGGTTAAATAGTGACTTTTTCACGTTTTTCATGGAGTTTGATATTACGTAAATATATTCGTTTTTACCAATATTCCGATACTATTTCATGTAGTACCACGATATGTGATTTGGCCTTGAAATCACAGAATTTCGCATAATATTGCATTTTAAGCAAGTTTTCTTGCATTTTGTTTCGTACGAAAAATCATCGAATTTAGCAATATTTTGACGTTTATCATCCCCTTTTCCTTCATGTGATTTAAACAAAATATCATCGAATTAGGCAATATTTTGCCGTTTTCCACGTTTTTGTGAATTTTCAGTCAATGGGTTTTACTTCATATATATACGATAAATAAGGTTGCAAACACATAATTGATTAGATAATAACCTTAAATACTTCATTTTCATTCAACTATTTGTTTCTCGTTAAAATACAGAGTAAGATATTGAAAAGGGGAGAAGTTCTGTTTTTATTGCATATATCGACGTTTCAGCCGGAATAGAGCGGTTTTACGTGTACATCTTCCATCGGTAATATAAACGGAAAATCAGGAACATTTTAGTTAATTCTAATGAAAACACATTGACTTTTATCATTTGTATTGGAAACAACATTGTCATATGTCTTTTTCTGGATCTAAATAATACGAAACCTCGCTCTATGATTTGAAGTTAAAATCCTCAAATATGGTTATATAGTGACTTTTTCACGTTTTTCATGTAGTTTGATATTACGTAAATATATTCATTTTTACCAATATTTCGATACTATTTCATGTAGTATCACGATATGTAATTTGGCCTTCATATCTCAGAATTTCGCATAATATTGCATTTTAAGCAAGTTTTCTTGCATTTTGTTTCGTACGAAAAATCATCGAATTTAGCAATATTTTGACGTTTATCATCTCCTTTTCCTTCATGTGATTTAAACAAAATATCATCGAATTAGGCAATATTTTGCCGATTTCCACGTGTTTGTGAATTTTCAGTCAATGGGTATTACTTCATATATATACGATAAAAATGATGCAAACACATAATTGATTAGATAATAACCTTAAATACTTCATTTTCAATCATCTATTTGTTTCTCGTTAAAATACTGAGTAAGATATTGAAAAGGGGAGAAGTTCGGTTTTTATTGCATATATCGACGTTTCAGCCTGATTAGAGCGGTTTTACGTGTACATCTTCCCTCGTTAATATAAACGGAAAATCAAGAACACTATAGTTAATTCTAATGAAAACACATTGTTTTTTATCATTTGTATTGGAAACAACATTGTCATATGTCTTTTTTTGGATCAAAATAATACGAAACCTCGCTCTATGATTTGAAGTTAAAATCCTCATATATGGTTAAATAGTGACTTTTTCACGTTTTTCGTGTAGTTTGATATTACGTAAATATATTCATTTTTACCAATATTTCGATACTATTTCATGTAGTATCACGATATGTGATTTGGCCTTCAAATCTCAGAATTTCGCATATTTTCATTTTAAGCAAGTTTTCTTGCATTTTGTTTCGTACGAAAAATCATCGAATTTAGCAATATTTTGACGTTTATCATCTCCTTTTCCTTCATGTGATTTAAACAAAATATCATCGAATTAGGCAATATTTTGCCGATTTCCACGTTTTTGTGAATTTTCAGTCCATGGGTATTACTTCATATATATACGATAAAAATGATGCAAACACATAATTGATTAGATAATATCCTTAAATACTTCATTTTCAATCATCTATTTGTTTCTCGTTAAAATACTGAGTAAGATATTGAAAAGGGGAGAAGTTCGGTTTTTATTGCATATATCGACGTTTCAGCCGGATTAGAGCGGTTTTACGTGTACATCTTCCCTCGTTAATATAAACGGAAAATCAAGAACATTATAGTTAATTCTAATGAAAACACATTGTTTTTTATCATTTGTATTGGAAACAACATTATCATATGTCTTTTCTTGGAACTAAATAATTCGAAACCTCGCTCTATGATTTGAAAGTAAAATCCTCAAATATGGTAAAATAGTGACTTTTTCACGTTTTTCATGTAGTTTGATATTACGTAAATATATTCATTTTTACCAATATTTCGATACTATTTCATGTAGTATCACGATATGTGATTTGGCCTTCAAATCTCAGAATTTCGCATAATATTGCATTTTAAGCAAGTTTTCTTGCATTTTGTTTCGTACGAAAAATCATCGAATTTACCAATATTTTGACGTTTATCATCCCCTTTTCCTTCATGTGATTTAAATAAAATATCATCGAATTAGGCAATATTTTGCCGTTTTCCACGTTTTTGTGAATTTTCAGTCCATGGGTATTAATTCATATATATACGATAAAAATGATGCAAACACATAATTGATTAGATAATAACCTTAAATACCTCATTTTCAATCATCTATTTTTTTCTCGTTAAAATACTGAGTAAGATATTGAAAAGGGGAGAAGTTCAGTTTTTATTGCATATATCGACGTTTCAGCCGGATTAGAGCGGTTTTACGTGTACATCTTCCATCGGTAATATAAACGGAAAATCAGGAACATTTTAGTTAATTCTAATGAAAACACATTGTTTTTTATCATTTGTATTGGAAACAGCATTGTCATATGTCTTTTCTTGGAACTAAATAATTCGAAACCTCGCTCTATGATTTGAAAGTAAAATCCTCAAATATGGTAAAATAGTGGCTTTTTTCACGTTTTTCATGTAATTTGATATTACGTAAATATATTCATTTTTACCAATATTTCGATACTATTTCATGTAGTATCACGATATGTGATTTGGCCTTCAAATCTCAGAATTTCGCATAATATTGCATTTTAAGCAAGTTTTCTTGCATTTTGTTTCGTACGAAAAATCATCGAATTTACCAATATTTTGACGTTTATCATCCCCTTTTCCTTCATGTGATTTAAATAAAATATCATCGAATTAGGCAATATTTTGCCGTTTTCCACGTTTTTGGGAATTTTCAGTCCATGGGTATTAATTCATATATATACGATAAAAATGATGCAAACACATAATTGATTAGATAATAACCTTAAATACTTCATTTTCAATCATCTATTTTTTTCTCGTTAAAATACTGAGTAAGATATTGAAAAGGGGAGAAGTTCGGTTTTTATTGCATATATCGACGTTTCAGCCGGATTAGAGCGGTTTTACGTGTACATCTTCCCTCGTTAATATAAACGGAAAATCAAGAACATTATAGTTAATTCTAATGAAAACACATTGTTTTTTATCATTTGTATTTTTTCGGATAATATTGCATTTTAAGCAAGTTTTCTTGCATTTTGTTTCGTACGAAAAATCATCGAATTTAGCAATATTTTGACGTTTATCATCCCCTTTTCCTTTATTTGATGTAAACAAAATATCATCGAATTAGGCAATATTTTGCCGTTTTTCCACGTTTTTGTGAATTTTCATTCTATGGGTATTAATTCATTATATATACGATAAAAATGATACAAACACATAATTGATTAGATAATAACCTTAAATACTTCATTTTCAATCAACTATTTGTTTCTCGTTAAAATACTGAGTAAGATATTGAAAAGGGGAGAAGTTCTGTTTTTATTGCATATATCGACGTTTCAGCCGGAATAGAGCAGTTTTACGTGTACATATTCCATCGGTAATATAAACGGAAAATCAGGAACATTTTAGTTAATTCTAATGAAAACACATTGATTTTTATCATTTGTATTGGAAACAACATTGTCATATGTCTTTTTTTAGATCTAAATAATACGAAACCTCGCTCTATAATTTGAAGTTAAAATCCTCAAATATGGTTAAATAGTGACTTTTTCACGTTTTTCATGGAGTTTGATATTACGTAAATATATTCGTTTTTACCAATATTCCGATACTATTTCATGTAGTACCACGATATGTGATTTGGCCTTGAAATCACAGAATTTCGCATAATATTGCATTTTAAGCAAGTTTTCTTGCATTTTGTTTCGTACGAAAAATCATCGAATTTAGCAATATTTTGACGTTTATCATCCCCTTTTCCTTCATGTGATTTAAACAAAATATCATCGAATTAGGCAATATTTTGCCGTTTTCCACGTTTTTGTGAATTTTCAGTCAATGGGTTTTACTTCATATATATACGATAAATAAGGTTGCAAACACATAATTGATTAGATAATAACCATAAATACTTCATTTTCATTCAACTATTTGTTTCTCGTTAAAATACAGAGTAAGATATTGAAAAGGGGAGAAGTTCTGTTTTTATTGCATATATCGACGTTTCAGCCGGAATAGAGCGGTTTTACGTGTACATCTTCCATCGGTAATATAAACGGAAAATCAGGAACATTTTAGTTAATTCTAATGAAAACACATTGACTTTTATCATTTGTATTGGAAACAACATTGTCATATGTCTTTTTCTGGATCTAAATAATACGAAACCTCGCTCTATGATTTGAAGTTAAAATCCTCAAATATGGTTATATAGTGACTTTTTCACGTTTTTCATGTAGTTTGATATTACGTAAATATATTCATTTTTACCAATATTTCGATACTATTTCATGTAGTATCACGATATGTAATTTGGCCTTCATATCTCAGAATTTCGCATAATATTGCATTTTAAGCAAGTTTTCTTGCATTTTGTTTCGTACGAAAAATCATCGAATTTAGCAATATTTTGACGTTTATCATCTCCTTTTCCTTCATGTGATTTAAACAAAATATCATCGAATTAGGCAATATTTTGCCGATTTCCACGTGTTTGTGAATTTTCAGTCAATGGGTATTACTTCATATATATACGATAAAAATGATGCAAACACATAATTGATTAGATAATAACCTTAAATACTTCATTTTCAATCATCTATTTGTTTCTCGTTAAAATACTGAGTAAGATATTGAAAAGGGGAGAAGTTCGGTTTTTATTGCATATATCGACGTTTCAGCCTGATTAGAGCGGTTTTACGTGTACATCTTCCCTCGTTAATATAAACGGAAAATCAAGAACACTATAGTTAATTCTAATGAAAACACATTGTTTTTTATCATTTGTATTGGAAACAACATTGTCATATGTCTTTTTTTGGATCAAAATAATACGAAACCTCGCTCTATGATTTGAAGTTAAAATCCTCATATATGGTTAAATAGTGACTTTTTCACGTTTTTCGTGTAGTTTGATATTACGTAAATATATTCATTTTTACCAATATTTCGATACTATTTCATGTAGTATCACGATATGTGATTTGGCCTTCAAATCTCAGAATTTCGCATATTTTCATTTTAAGCAAGTTTTCTTGCATTTTGTTTCGTACGAAAAATCATCGAATTTAGCAATATTTTGACGTTTATCATCTCCTTTTCCTTCATGTGATTTAAACAAAATATCATCGAATTAGGCAATATTTTGCCGATTTCCACGTTTTTGTGAATTTTCAGTCCATGGGTATTACTTCATATATATACGATAAAAATGATGCAAACACATAATTGATTAGATAATATCCTTAAATACTTCATTTTCAATCATCTATTTGTTTCTCGTTAAAATACTGAGTAAGATATTGAAAAGGGGAGAAGTTCGGTTTTTATTGCATATATCGACGTTTCAGCCGGATTAGAGCGGTTTTACGTGTACATCTTCCCTCGTTAATATAAACGGAAAATCAAGAACATTATAGTTAATTCTAATGAAAACACATTGTTTTTTATCATTTGTATTGGAAACAACATTATCATATGTCTTTTCTTGGAACTAAATAATTCGAAACCTCGCTCTATGATTTGAAAGTAAAATCCTCAAATATGGTAAAATAGTGACTTTTTCACGTTTTTCATGTAGTTTGATATTACGTAAATATATTCATTTTTACCAATATTTCGATACTATTTCATGTAGTATCACGATATGTGATTTGGCCTTCAAATCTCAGAATTTCGCATAATATTGCATTTTAAGCAAGTTTTCTTGCATTTTGTTTCGTACGAAAAATCATCGAATTTACCAATATTTTGACGTTTATCATCCCCTTTTCCTTCATGTGATTTAAATAAAATATCATCGAATTAGGCAATATTTTGCCGTTTTCCACGTTTTTGTGAATTTTCAGTCCATGGGTATTAATTCATATATATACGATAAAAATGATGCAAACACATAATTGATTAGATAATAACCTTAAATACCTCATTTTCAATCATCTATTTTTTTCTCGTTAAAATACTGAGTAAGATATTGAAAAGGGGAGAAGTTCAGTTTTTATTGCATATATCGACGTTTCAGCCGGATTAGAGCGGTTTTACGTGTACATCTTCCATCGGTAATATAAACGGAAAATCAGGAACATTTTAGTTAATTCTAATGAAAACACATTGTTTTTTATCATTTGTATTGGAAACAGCATTGTCATATGTCTTTTCTTGGAACTAAATAATTCGAAACCTCGCTCTATGATTTGAAAGTAAAATCCTCAAATATGGTAAAATAGTGGCTTTTTTCACGTTTTTCATGTAATTTGATATTACGTAAATATATTCATTTTTACCAATATTTCGATACTATTTCATGTAGTATCACGATATGTGATTTGGCCTTCAAATCTCAGAATTTCGCATAATATTGCATTTTAAGCAAGTTTTCTTGCATTTTGTTTCGTACGCAAAATCATCGAATTTACCAATATTTTGACGTTTATCATCTCCTTTTCCTTCATGTGATTTAAATAAAATATCATCGAATTAGGCAATATTTTGCCGTTTTCCACGTTTTTGTGAATTTTCAGTCCATGGGTATTAATTCATATATATACGATAAAAATGATGCAAACACATAATTGATTAGATAATAACCTTAAATACTTCATTTTCAATCATCTATTTTTTTCTCGTTAAAATACTGAGTAAGATATTGAAAAGGGGAGAAGTTCGATTTTTATTGCATATATCGACGTTTCAGCCGGATTAGAGCGGTTTTACGTGTACATCTTCCCTCGTTAATATAAACGGAAAATCAAGAACATTATAGTTAATTCTAATGAAAACACATTGTTTTTTATCATTTGTATTGGAAACAACATTGTCATATGTCTTTTCTTGGAACTAAATAATTCGAAACCTCGCTCTATGATTTGAAAGTAAAATCCTCAAATATGGTAAAATAGTGACTTTTTTCACGTTTTTCATGTAGTTTGATATTACGTAAATATATTCATTTTTACCAATATTTCGATACTATTTCATGTAGTATCACGATATGTGATTTGGCCTTCAAATCTCAGAATTTCGCATAATATTGCATTTTAAGCAAGTTTTCTTGCATTTTGTTTCGTACGAAAAATCATCGAATTTACCAATATTTTGACGTTTATCATCCCCTTTTCCTTCATGTGATTTAAATAAAATATCATCGAATTAGGCAATATTTTGCCGTTTTCCACGTTTTTGGGAATTTTCAGTCCATGGGTATTAATTCATATATATACGATAAAAATGATGCAAACACATAATTGATTAGATAATAACCTTAAATACTTCATTTTCAATCATCTATTTTTTTCTCGTTAAAATACTGAGTAAGATATTGAAAAGGGGAGAAGTTCGGTTTTTATTGCATATATCGACGTTTCAGCCGGATTAGAGCGGTTTTACGTGTACATCTTCCCTCGTTAACATAAACGGAAAATCAAGAACATTATAGTTAATTCTAATGAAAACACATTGTTTTTTATCATTTGTATTGGAAACAACATTGTCATATGTCTTTTCTTGGAACTAAATAATTCGAAATCTCGCTCTATGATTTGAAAGTAAAATCCTCAAATATGGTAAAATAGTGACTTTTTTCACGTTTTTCATGTAGTTTGATATTACGTAAATATATTCATTTTTACCAATATTTCGATACTATTTCATGTAGTATCACGATATATGATTTGGCCTTCAAATCTCAGAATTTCGCATAATATTGCATTTTAAGCAAGTTTTCTTGCATTTTGTTTCGTACGAAAAATCATCGAATTTACCAATATTTTGACGTTTATCATCCCCTTTTCCTTCATGTGATTTAAATAAAATATCATCGAATTAGGCAATATTTTGCCGTTTTCCACGTTTTTGTGAATTTTCAGTCCATGGGTATTAATTCATATATATACGATAAAAATGATGCAAACACATAATTGATTAGATAATAACCTTAAATACTTCATTTTCTATCAACTATTTGTTTCTCGTTAAAATACTGAGTAAGATATTGAAAAGGGGAGAAGTTCTGTTTTTATTGCATATATCGACGTTTCAGCCGGAATAGAGCGGTTTTACGTGTACATCTTCCATCGGTAATATAAACGGAAAATCAGGAACATTTAAGTTAATTCTAATGAAAACACATTGTTTTTTATCATTTGTATTGGAAACAACATTGTCATATGTCTTTTTTTGGATCTAAATAATACGAAACCTCGCTCTATGATTTGAAGTTAAAATCCTCAAATATGGTTAAA
>NW_027189149.1:2370763-2410551 GCF_040958095.1 Procambarus clarkii | reverse complement strand
CACTATTTTACCATATTTGAGGATTTTAACTTCAAATCATAGAGCGAGGTTTCGTATTATTTAGATCCAAGAAAAGACATATGACAATGTTGTTTCCAATACAAATGATAAAAAACCAATGTGTTTTCATTAGAATTAACTAAAATGTTCCTGATTTCCGCTTATATTACCGATGGAAGATGTACACGTAAAACCGCTCTAATCCGGCTGAAACGTCGATATATGCAATAAAACCGAACTTCTCCCCTTTTCAATATCTTACTCAGCATTTTAACGAGAAACAAATAGATGATTGAAATGAAGTATTTAAGGTTATTATCTAATCAATTATGTGTTTGCATCATTTTTATCGTATATTTAATGAATTAATAACAATAACTGAAAATTCACAAAACGGGAAAAAACGACAAAATATTGCCTAATTCGATGATATTTGTTTAAATCACATAAAGGAAAAGGAGATAATAAACGTCAAAATATTGCTAAATTCGATGATTTTTCGTATGAAACAAAATGCAAAAAACTTGCTTAAAATGCAATATTATGCGAAATTCTGAGATTTGAAGGCCAACTGACATATCGTGACACTACATGAAATAGTATCGAAATATTGGTAAAAATGAATATATTTACGTAATATCAAACTTCATGAAAAACGTGAAAAAAGTCACTATTTTACCATATATGAGGATTTTAACTTCAAATCATTGAGCGAGGTTTCGTATTATTTAGATCCAAGAAAAGACATGTGACAATGTTGTTTCCAATACAAATGATAAAAACCAATGTGTTTTCATAAGAATTAACTAAAATGTTCCTGATTTTCCGTTTATATTACCGATGGAAGATATACACGTAAAACCGCTCTAATCCGGCTGAAACGTCGATATATGCAATAAAAACCGAACTTCTCCCCTTTTCAATATCTTACTCAGTATTTTAACGAGAAACAAATAGATGATTGAAAAATGAAGTATTTAAGGTTATTATCTAATCAATTATGTGTTTGCATCATTTTTATCGTATATTTAATGAATTAATAACAATAAACTGAAATTTCACAAAAACGTGAAAAAACGGCAAAATATTGCCTAATTCGATGATATTTGTTTAAATCACATAAAGGAAAAGGAGATAATAAACGTCAAAATATTGCTAAATTCGATGATTTTTCGTACGAAACAAAATGCAAAAAAACTTGCTTAAAATGCAATATTATGCGAAATTCTGAGATTTGAAGGCCAACTGACATATCGTGATACTACATGAAATAGTATCGAAATATTGGTAAAAATGAATATATTTACGTAATATCAAACTACATGAAAACGTGAAAAAAGTCACAATTTTACCATATTTGAGGATTTTAACTTCAAATCATAAAGCGAGGTTTCGTATTATTTAGATCCAAGAAAAGACATATGACAATGTTGTTTCCAATACAAATGATAAAAAACCAATGTGTTTTCATTAGAATTAACTAAAATGTTCCTGATTTTCCGTTTATATTACCGATGGAAGATGTACACGTAAAACCGTTCTAATCCGGCTGCAACGTCTATATATGCAATAAAAACCGAACTTCTCCCCTTTTCAATATCTTACTCAGTATTTTAACGAGAAACAAATAGATGATTGAAAATGAAGTATTTAAGGTTATTATCTAATCAATTATGTGTTTGCATCATTTTTATCGTATATTTAATGAATTAATAACAATAAACTGAAAATTCACAAAAACGTGGAAAAACGGCAAAATATTGCCTAATTCGATGATATTTTGTTAAAATCACATAAAGGAAAAGGAGATAATAAACGTCAAAATATTGCTAAATTCGATGATTTTTCGTACGAAACAAAATGCAAAAAAACTTGCTTAAAATGCAATATTATGCGAAATTCTGAGATTTGAAGGCCAACTGACATATCGTGATACTACATGAAATAGTATCGAAATATTGGTAAAAATGAATATATTTACGTAATATCAAACTACATTAAAAACGTGAAAATAGTCACTATTTTACCATATTAGAGGATTTTAACTTCAAATCATAGAGCGAGGTTTCGTATTATTTAGATCCAAGAAAAGACATGTGACAATGTTGTTTCCAATACAAATGATAAAAACCAATGTGTTTTCATAAGAATTAACTAAAATGTTCTTGATTTTCCGTTTATATTACCGATGGAAGATATACACGTAAAACCGCTCTAATCCGGCTGAAACGTCGATATATGCAATAAAAACCGAACTTCTCCCCTTTTCAATATCTTACTCAGTATTTTAACGAGAAACAAATAGATGATTGAAAATGAAGTATTTAAGGTTATTATCTAATCAATTATGTGTTTGCATCATTTTTATCGTATATCTAATGAATTAATAACAATAAACTGAAAACTCACAAAAACTTGAAAAACGGCAAAATATTGCCTAATTCGATGATATTTGTTTAAATCACATAAAGGAAAAGGAGATAATAAACGTCAAAATATTGCTAAATTCGATGATTTTTCGTACGAAACAAAATGCAAAAAACTTGCTTAAAATGCAATATTATGCGAAATTCTGAGATTTGAAGGCCAACTGACATATCGTGATACTACATGAAATAGTATCGAAATATTGGTAAAAATGAATATATTTACGTAATATCAAACTACATGAAAAACGTGAAAAAGTCACAATATTACCATATTTGAGGATTTTAACTTCAAATCATAGAGCGAGGTTTCGTATTATTTAGATCCAAGAAAAGACATATGACAATGTTGTTTCCAATACAAATGATAAAAACCAATGTGTTTTCATTAGAATTAACTAAAATGTTCCTGATTTTCCGTTTATATTACCGATGGAAGATGTACACGTAAAACCGTTCTAATCCGGCTGCAACGTCTATATATGCAATAAAACCGAACTTCTCCCCTTTTCAATATCTTACTCAGTATTTTAACGAGAAACAAATAGATGATTGAAAATGAAGTATTTAAGGTTATTATCTAATCAATTATGTGTTTGCATCATTTTTATCGTATATTTAATGAATTAATAACAATAAACTGAAAATTCACAAAAACGTGGAAAAACGGCAAAATATTGCCTAATTCGATGATATTTTGTTAAAATCACATAAAGGAAAAGGAGATAATAAACGTCAAAATATTGCTAAATTCGATGATTTTTCGTACGAAACAAAATGCAAAAAAACTTGCTTAAAATGCAATATTATGCGAAATTCTGAGATTTGAAGGCCAACTGACATATCGTGATACTACATGAAATAGTATCGAAATATTGGTAAAAATGAATATATTTACGTAATATCAAACTACATTAAAAACGTGAAAATAGTCACTATTTTACCATATTAGAGGATTTTAACTTCAAATCATAGAGCGAGGTTTCGTATTATTTAGATCCAAGAAAAGACATGTGACAATGTTGTTTCCAATACAAATGATAAAAACCAATGTGTTTTCATTAGAATTAACTAAAATGTTCCTGATTTTCCGTTTATATTACCGATGGAAGATGTACACGTAAAACCGTTCTAATCCGGCTGCAACGTCTATATATGCAATAAAAACCGAACTTCTCCCCTTTTCAATATCTTACTCAGTATTTTAACGAGAAACAAATAGATGATTGAAAATGAAGTATTTAAGGTTATTATCTAATCAATTATGTGTTTGCATCATTTTTATCGTATATTTAATGAATTAATAACAATAAACTGAAAATTCACAAAAACGTGGAAAAAACGGCAAAATATTGCCTAATTCGATGATATTTTGTTAAAATCACATAAAGGAAAAGGAGATAATAAACGTCAAAATATTGCTAAATTCGATGATTTTTCGTACGAAACAAAATGCAAAAAAACTTGCTTAAAATGCAATATTATGCGAAATTCTGAGATTTGAAGGCCAACTGACATATCGTGATACTACATGAAATAGTATCGAAATATTGGTAAAAATGAATATATTTACGTAATATCAAACTACATTAAAAACGTGAAAATAGTCACTATTTTACCATATTAGAGGATTTTAACTTCAAATCATAGAGCGAGGTTTCGTATTATTTAGATCCAAGAAAAGACATGTGACAATGTTGTTTCCAATACAAATGATAAAAACCAATGTGTTTTCATAAGAATTAACTAAAATGTTCTTGATTTTCCGTTTATATTACCGATGGAAGATATACACGTAAAACCGCTCTAATCCGGCTGAAACGTCGATATATGCAATAAAAACCGAACTTCTCCCCTTTTCAATATCTTACTCAGTATTTTAACGAGAAACAAATAGATGATTGAAAATGAAGTATTTAAGGTTATTATCTAATCAATTATGTGTTTGCATCATTTTTATCGTATATCTAATGAATTAATAACAATAACTGAAAACTCACAAAAACTTGAAAAAACGGCAAAATATTGCCTAATTCGATGATATTTTGTTTAAATCACATAAAGGAAAAGGAGATAATAAACGTCAAAATATTGCTAAATTCGATGATTTTTCGTACGAAACAAAATGCAAAAAAACTTGCTTAAAATGCAATATTATGCGAATTCTGAGATTTGAAGGCCAACTGACATATCGTGATACTACATGAAATAGTATCGAAATATTGGTAAAAATGAATATATTTACGTAATATCAAACTACATGAAAAACGTGAAAAAGTCACAATATTACCATATTTGAGGATTTTAACTTCAAATCATAGAGCGAGGTTTCGTATTATTTAGATCCAAGAAAAGACATATGACAATGTTGTTTCCAATACAAATGATAAAAACCAATGTGTTTCATTAGAATTAACTAAAATGTTCCTGATTTTCCGTTTATATTACCGATGGAGATGTACACGTAAAACCGTTCTAATCCGGCTGCAACGTCTATATATGCAATAAAAACCGAACTTCTCCCCTTTTCAATATCTTACTCAGTATTTTAACGAGAAACAAATAGATGATTGAAAATGAAGTATTTAAGGTTATTATCTAATCAATTATGTGTTTGCATCATTTTTATCGTATATTTAATGAATTAATAACAATAAACTGAAAATTCACAAAAACGTGGAAAAACGGCAAAATATTGCCTAATTCGATGATATTTTGTTAAAATCACATAAAGGAAAAGGAGATAATAAACGTCAAAATATTGCTAAATTCGATGATTTTTCGTACGAAACAAAATGCAAAAAAACTTGCTTAAAATGCAATATTATGCGAAATTCTGAGATTTGAAGGCCAACTGACATATCGTGATACTACATGAAATAGTATCGAAATATTGGTAAAAATGAATATATTTACGTAATATCAAACTACATTAAAAACGTGAAAATAGTCACTATTTTACCATATTAGAGGATTTTAACTTCAAATCATAGAGCGAGGTTTCGTATTATTTAGATCCAAGAAAAGACATGTGACAATGTTGTTTCCAATACAAATGATAAAAACCAATGTGTTTTCATAAGAATTAACTAAATGTTCTTGATTTTCGTTTATATTACCGATGGAAGATATACACGTAAAACCGCTCTAATCCGGCTGAAACGTCGATATATGCAATAAAAACCGAACTTCTCCCCTTTTCAATATCTTACTCAGTATTTTAACGAGAAACAAATAGATGATTGAAAATGAAGTATTTAAGGTTATTATCTAATCAATTATGTGTTTGCATCATTTTTATCGTATATCTAATGAATTAATAACAATAAACTGAAAACTCACAAAAACTTGAAAAAACGGCAAAATATTGCCTAATTCGATGATATTTTGTTTAAATCACATAAAGGAAAAGGAGATAATAACGTCAAAATATTGCTAAATTCGATGATTTTTCGTACGAAACAAAATGCAAAAAACTTGCTTAAAATGCAATATTATGCGAAATTCTGAGATTTGAAGGCCAACTGACATATCGTGATACTACATGAAATAGTATCGAAATATTGGTAAAAATGAATATATTTACGTAATATCAACTACATGAAAAACGTGAAAAAGTCACAATATTACCATATTTGAGGATTTTAACTTCAAATCATAGAGCGAGGTTTCGTATTATTTAGATCCAAGAAAAGACATATGACAATGTTGTTTCCAATACAAATGATAAAAACCAATGTGTTTTCATTAGAATTAACTAAAATGTTCCTGATTTTCCGCTTATATTACCGATGGAAGATGTACACGTAAAACCGCTCTAATCCGCTGAAACGTCGATATATGCAATAAAAACCGAACTTCTCCCCTTTTCAATATCTTACTCAGCATTTTAACGAGAAACAAATAGATGATTGAAAATGAAGTATTTAAGGTTATTATCTAATCAATTATGTGTTTGCATCATTTTTATCGTATATTTAATGAATTAATAACAATAAACTGAAAATTCACAAAAACGGGAAAAAACGGCAAAATATTGCCTAATTCGATGATAGTTTGTTTAAATCACATAAAGGAAAAGGAGATAATAAACGTCAAAATATTGCTAAATTCGATGATTTTTCGTACGAAACAAAATGCAAAAAAACTTGCTTAAAATGCAATATTATGCGAAATTCGGAGATTTGAAGGCCAACTGACATATCGTGACACTACATGAAATAGTATCGAAATATTGGTAAAAATGAATATATTTACGTAATATCAAACTTCATGAAAAACGTGAAAAAAGTCACTATTTTACCATATATGAGGATTTTAACTTCAAATCATTGAGCGAGGTTTCGTATTATTTAGATCCAAGAAAAGACATGTGACAATGTTGTTTCCAATACAAATGATAAAAACCAATGTGTTTTCATAAGAATTAACTAAAATGTTCCTGATTTTCCGTTTATATTACCGATGGAAGATATACACGTAAAACCGCTCTAATCCGGCTGAAACGTCGATATATGCAATAAAAACCGAACTTCTCCCCTTTTCAATATCTTACTCAGTATTTTAACGAGAAACAAATAGATGATTGAAAATGAAGTATTTAAGGTTATTATCTAATCAATTATGTGTTTTCATCATTTTTATCGTATATTTAATGAATTAATAACAATGAACTGAAATTTCACAAAAACGTGAAAAAACGGCAAAATATTGCCTAATTCGATGATATTTTGTTTAAATCACATAAAGGAAAAGGAGATAATAAACGTCAAAATATTGCTAAATTCGATGATTTTTCGTACGAAACAAAATGCAAAAAAACTTGCTTAAAATGCAATATTATTCGAAATTCTGAGATTTGAAGGCCAACTGACATATCGTGATACTATATGAAATAGTATCGAAATATTGGTAAAAATGAATATATTTACGTAATATCAAACTACATGAAAAACTTGAAAAAAGTCACAATTTTACCATATTTGAGGATTTTAACTTCAAATCATAAAGCGAGGTTTCGTATTATTTAGATCCAAGAAAAGACATATGACAATGTTGTTTCCAATACAAATGATAAAAACCAATGTGTTTTCATTAGAATTAACTAAAATGTTCCTGATTTTCCGTTTATATTACCGATGGAAGATGTACACGTAAAACCGTTCTAATCCGGCTGCAACGTCTATATATGCAATAAAAACCGAACTTCTCCCCTTTTCAATATCTTACTCAGTATTTTAACGAGAAACAAATAGATGATTGAAAATGAAGTATTTAAGGTTAATATCTAATCAATTATGTGTTTGCATCATTTTTATCGTATATTTAATGAATTAATAACAATAAACTGAAAATTCACAAAAACGTGGAAAAACGGCAAAATATTGCCTAATTCGATGATATTTTGTAAAAATCACATAAAGGAAAAGGAGATAATAAACGTCAAAATATTGCTAAATTCGATGATTTTTCGTACGAAACAAAATGCAAAAAAACTTGCTTAAAATGCAATATTATGCGAAATTCTGAGATTTGAAGGCCAACTGACATATCGTGATACTACATGAAATAGTATCGAAATATTGGTAAAAATGAATATATTTACGTAATATCAAACTACATTAAAAACGTGAAAATAGTCACTATTTTACCATATTTGAGGATTTTAACTTCAAATCATAGAGCGAGGTTTCGTATTATTTAGATCCAAGAAAAGACATATGACAATGTTGTTTCCAATACAAATGATAAAAACCAATGTGTTTTCATTAGAATTAACTAAAATGTTCCTGATTTTCCGCTTATATTACCGATGGAAGATATACACGTAAAACCGCTCTAATCCGGCTGAAACGTCGATATATGCAATAAAAACCGAACTTCTCCCCTTTTCAATATCTTACTCAGCATTTTAACGAGAAACAAATAGATGATTGAAAATGAAGTATTTAAGGTTATTATCTAATCAATTATGTGTTTGCATCATTTTTATCGTATATTTAATGAATTAATAACAATAAACTGAAAATTCACAAAAACGTGAAAAAACGGCAAAATATTGCCTAATTCGATGATATTTTGTTTAAATCACATGAAGGAAAAGGAGATAATAAACGTCAAAATATTGCTAAATTCGATGATTTTTCGTACGAAACAAAATGCAAAAAAACTTGCTTAAAATGCAATATTATGCGAAATTCTGAGATTTGAAGGCCAGCTGACATATCGTGACACTACATGAAATAGTATCGAAATATTGGTAAAAATGAATATATTTACGTAATATCAAACTACATGAAAAACGTGAAAAAAGTCACTATTTTACCATATTTGAGGATTTTAACTTCAAATCATTGAGCGAGGTTTCGTATTATTTAGATCCAAGAAAAGACATGTGACAATGTTGTTTCCAATACAAATGATAAAAACCAATGTGTTTTCATAAGAATTAACTAAAATGTTCCTGATTTTCCGTTTATATTACCGATGGAAGATATACACGTAAAACCGTTCTAATCCGGCTGAAACGTCGATATATGCAATAAAAACCGAACTTCTCCCCTTTTCAATATCTTACTCAGTATTTTAACGAGAAACAAATAGATGATTGAAAATGAAGTATTTAAGGTTATTATCTAATCAATTATGTGTTTGCATCATTTTTATCGTATATTTAATGAATTAATAACAATAAACTGAAAATTCACAAAAACGTGGAAAAACGGCAAAATATTGCCTAATTCGATGATATTTTGTTAAAATCACATAAAGGAAAAGGAGATAATAAACGTCAAAATATTGCTAAATTCGATGATTTTTCGTACGAAACAAAATGCAAAAAAACTTGCTTAAAATGCAATATTATGCGAAATTCTGAGATTTGAAGGCCAACTGACATATCGTGATACTACATGAAATAGTATCGAAATATTGGTAAAAATGAATATATTTACGTAATATCAAACTACATTAAAAACGTGAAAATAGTCACTATTTTACCATATATGAGGATTTTAACTTCAAATCATAGAGCGAGGTTTCGTATTATTTAGATCCAAGAAAAGACATATGACAATGTTGTTTCCAATACAAATGATAAAAACCAATGTGTTTTCATTAGAATTAACTAAAATGTTCCTGATTTTCCGTTTATATTACCGATGGAAGATGTACACGTAAAACCGCTCTAATCCGGCTGAAACGTCGATATATGCAATAAAAACCGAACTTCTCCCCTTTTCAATATCTTACTCAGCATTTTAACGAGAAACAAATAAATGATTGAAAATGAAGTATTTAAGGTTATTATCTAATCAATTATGTGTTTGCATCATTTTTATCGTATATTTAATGAATTAATAACAATAAACTGAAAATTCACAAAAACGTGAAAAAACGGCAAAATATTGCCTAATTCGATGATATTTTGTTTAAATCACATAAAGGAAAAGGAGATAATAAACGTCAAAATATTGCTAAATTCGATGATTTTTCGTACGAAACAAAATGCAAAAAAACTTGCTTAAAATGCAATATTATGCGAAATTCTGAGATTTGAAGGCCAACTGACATATCGTGATACTACATGAAATAGTATCGAAATATTGGTAAAAATGAATATATTTACGTAATATCAAACTACATTAAAAACGTGAAAATAGTCACTATTTTACCATATTTGAGGATTTTAACTTCAAATCATAGAGCGAGGTTTCGTATTATTTAGATCCAAGAAAAGACATATGACAATGTTGTTTCCAATACAAATGATAAAAACCAATGTGTTTTCATTAGAATTAACTAAAATGTTCCTGATTTTCCGTTTATATTACCGATGGAAGATGTACACGTAAAACCGTTCTAATCCGGCTGAAACGTCGATATATGCAATAAAAACCGAACTTCTCCCCTTATCAATATCTTACTCAGTATTTTAACGAGAAACAAATAGATGATTGAAAATGAAGTATTTAAGGTTATTATCTAATCAATTATGTGTTTGCATCATTTTTATCGTATATTTAATGAATTAATAACAATAAACTGAAAATTCACAAAAACGTGGAAAAACGGCAAAATATTGCCTAATTCGATGATATTTTGTTAAAATCACATACAGGAAAAGGAGATAATAAACGTCAAAATATTGCTAAATTCGATGATTTTTCGTACGAAACAAAATGCAAAAAAACTTGCTTAAAATACAATATTATGCGAAATTCTGAGATTTGAAGGCCAACTGACATATCGTGATACTACATGAAATAGTATCGAAATATTGGTAAAAATGAATATATTTACGTAATATCAAACTACATTAAAACGTGAAAATAGTCACTATTTTACCATATTTGAGGATTTTAACTTCAAATCATAGAGCGAGGTTTCGTATTATTTAGATCCAAGAAAAGACATATGACAATGTTGTTTCCAATACAAATGATAAAAACCAATGTGTTTTCATTAGAATTAACTAAAATGTTCCTGATTTTCCGTTTATATTACCGATGGAAGATGTACACGTAAAACCGCTCTAATCCGGCTGAAACGTCGATATATGCAATAAAAACCGAACTTCTCCCCTTTTCAATATCTTACTCAGCATTTTAACGAGAAACAAATAGATGATTGAAAATGAAGTATTTAAGGTTATTATCTAATCAATTATGTGTTTGCATCATTTTTATCGTATATTTAATGAATTAATAACAATAAACTGAAAATTCACAAAAACGTGAAAAAACGGCAAAATATTGCCTAATTCGATGATATTTTGTTTAAATCACATAAAGGAAAAGGAGATAATAAACGTCAAAATATTGCTAAATTCGATGATTTTTCGTACGAAACAAAATGCAAAAAAACTTGCTTAAAATGCAATATTATGCGAAATTCTGAGATTTGAAGGCCAACTGACATATCGTGATACTACATGAAATAGTATCGAAATATTGGTAAAAATGAATATATTTACGTAATATCAAACTACATGAAAAACGTGAAAAAAGTCACAATTTTACCATATTTGAGGATTTTAACTTCAAATCATAAAGCGAGGTTTCGTATTATTTAGATCCAAGAAAAGACATATGACAATGTTGTTTCCAATACAAATGATAAAAACCAATGTGTTTTCATTAGAATTAACTAAAATGTTCCTGATTTTCCGTTTATATTACCGATGGAAGATGTACACGTAAAACCGTTCTAATCCGGCTGCAACGTCTATATATGCAATAAAAACCGAACTTCTCCCCTTTTCAATATCTTACTCAGTATTTTAACGAGAAACAAATAGATGATTGAAAATGAAGTATTTAAGGTTATTATCTAATCAATTATGTGTTTGCATCATTTTTATCGTATATTTAATGAATTAATAACAATAAACTGAAAATTCACAAAAACGCGGAAAAACGGCAAAATATTGCCTAATTCGATGATATTTTGTTAAAATCACATAAAGGAAAAGGAGATAATAAACGTCAAAATATTGCTAAATTCGATGATTTTTCGTACGAAACAAAATGCAAAAAAACTTGCTTAAAATGCAATATTATGCAAAATTCTGAGATTTGAAGGCCAACTGACATATCGTGATACTACATGAAATAGTATCGAAATATTGGTAAAAATGAATATATTTACGTAATATCAAACTACATTAAAAACGTGAAAATAGTCACTATTTTACCATATTTGAGGATTTTAACTTCAAATCATAGAGCGAGGTTTCGTATTATTTAGATCCAAGAAAAGACATATGACAATGTTGTTTCCAATACAAATGATAAAAACCAATGTGTTTTCATTAGAATTAACTAAAATGTTCCTGATTTTCCGTTTATATTACCGATGGAAGATGTACACGTAAAACCGCTCTAATCCGGCTGAAACGTCGATATATGCAATAAAAACCGAACTTCTCCCCTTTTAAATATCTTACTCAGCATTTTAACGAGAAACAAATAGATGATTGAAAATGAAGTATTTAAGGTTATTATCTAATCAATTATGTGTTTGCATCATTTTTATCGTATATTTAATGAATTAATAACAATAAACTGAAATTTCACAAAAACGTGAAAAAACGGCAAAATATTGCCTAATTCGATGATATTTTGTTTAAATCACATAAAGGAAAAGGAGATAATAAACGTCAAAATATTGCTAAATTCGATGATTTTTCGTACGAAACAAAATGCAAAAAAACTTGCTTAAAATGCAATATTATGCGAAATTCTGAGATTTGAAGGCCAACTGACATATCGTGACACTACATGAAATAGTATCGAAATATTGGTAAAAATGAATATATTTACGTAAAATCAAACTACATGAAAAACGTGAAAAAAGTCACTATTTTACCATATTTAAGGATTTTAACTTCAAATCATTGAGCGAGGTTTCGTATTATTTAGATCCAAGAAAAGACATGTGACAATGTTGTTTCCAATACAAATGATAAAAACCAATGTGTTTTCATAAGAATTAACTAAAATGTTCCTGATTTTCCGTTTATATTACCGATGGAAGATATACACGTAAAACCGCTCTAATCCGGTTGAAACGTCGATATATGCAATAAAAACCGAACTTCTCCCCTTTTCAATATCTTACTCAGTATTTTAACGAGAAACAAATAGATGATTGAAAATGAAGTATTTAAGGTTATTATCTAATCAATTATGTGTTTGCATCATTTTTATCGTATATCTAATGAATTAATAACAATAAACTGAAAACTCACAAAAACTTGAAAAAACGGCAAAATATTGCCTAATTCGATGATATTTTGTTTAAATCACATAAAGGAAAAGGAGATAATAACCGTCAAAATATTGCTAAATTCGATGATTTTTCGTACGAAACAAAATACAAAAAAACTTGCTTAAAATGCAATATTATGCGAAATTCTGAGATTTGAAGGCCAACTGACATATCGTGATACTACATGATATAGTATCGAAATATTGGTAAAAATGAATATATTTACGTAATATCAAACTACATGAAAAACGTGAAAAAGTCACAATTTTACCATATTTGAGGATTTTAACTTCAAATCATAAAGCGAGGTTTCGTATTATTTAGATCCAAGAAAAGACATATGACAATGTTGTTTCCAATACAAATGATAAAAACCAATGTGTTTTCATTAGAATTAACTAAAATGTTCCTGATTTTCCGTTTATATTACCGATGGAAGATGTACACGTAAAACCGTTCTAATCCGGCTGAAACGTCGATATATGCAATAAAAACCGAACTTCTCCCCTTTTCAATATCTTACTCAGTATTTTAACGAGAAACAAATAGATGATTGAAAATGAAGTATTTAAGGTTATTATCTAATCAATTATGTGTTTGCATCATTTTTATCGTATATTTAATGAGTTAATAACAATAAACTGAAAATTCACAAAAACGTGGAAAAACGACAAAATATTGCCTAATTCGATGATATTTTGTTAAAATCACATAAAGGAAAAGGAGATAATAAACGTCAAAATATTGCTAAATTCGATGATTTTTCGTACGAAACAAAATGCAAAAAACTTGCTTAAAATGCAATATTATGCAAAATTCTGAGATTTGAAGGCCAACTGACATATCGTGATACTACATGAAATAGTATCGAAATATTGGTAAAAATGAATATATTTACGTAATATCAAACTACATTAAAAACGTGAAAATAATCACTATTTTACCATATTTGAGGATTTTAACTTCAAATCATAGAGCGAGGTTTCGTATTATTTAGATCCAAGAAAAGACATATGACAATGTTGTTTCCAATACAAATGATAAAAACCAATGTGTTTTCATTAGAATTAACTAAAATGTTCCTGATATTCCGTTTATATTACCGATGGAAGATGTATACGTAAAACCGCTCTTATCCGGCTGAAACGTCGATATATGCAATAAAAACCGAACTTCTCCCCTTTTCAATATCTTACTCAGCATTTTAACGAGAAACAAATAGATGATTGAAAATGAAGTATTTAAGGTTATTATCTAATCAATTATGTGTTTGCATCATTTTTATCGTATATTTAATGAATTAATAACAATAAACTGAAAATTCACAAAAACGTGAAAAAACGGCAAAATATTGCCTAATTCGATGATATTTTGTTTAAATCACATAAAGGAAAAGGAGATAATAAACGTCAAAATATTGCTAAATTCGATGATTTTTCGTACGAAACAAAATGCAAAAAAACTTGCTTAAAATGCAATATTATGCGAAATTCTGAGATTTGAAGGCCAACTGACATATCGTGACACTACATGAAATAGTATCGAAATATTGGTAAAAATGAATATATTTACGTAAAATCAAACTACATGAAAAACGTGAAAAAAGTCACTATTTTACCATATTTAAGGATTTTAACTTCAAATCATTGAGCGAGGTTTCGTATTATTTAGATCCAAGAAAAGACATGTGACAATGTTGTTTCCAATACAAATGATAAAAACCAATGTGTTTTCATAAGAATTAACTAAAATGTTCCTGATTTTCCGTTTATATTACCGATGGAAGATATACACGTAAAACCGCTCTAATCCGGTTGAAACGTCGATATATGCAATAAAAACCGAACTTCTCCCCTTTTCAATATCTTACTCAGTATTTTAACGAGAAACAAATAGATGATTGAAAATGAAGTATTTAAGGTTATTATCTAATCAATTATGTGTTTGCATCATTTTTATCGTATATCTAATGAATTAATAACAATAAACTGAAAACTCACAAAAACTTGAAAAAACGGCAAAATATTGCCTAATTCGATGATATTTTGTTTAAATCACATAAAGGAAAAGGAGATAATAACCGTCAAAATATTGCTAAATTCGATGATTTTTCGTACGAAACAAAATACAAAAAAACTTGCTTAAAATGCAATATTATGCGAAATTCTGAGATTTGAAGGCCAACTGACATATCGTGATACTACATGATATAGTATCGAAATATTGGTAAAAATGAATATATTTACGTAATATCAAACTACATGAAAAACGTGAAAAAGTCACAATTTTACCATATTTGAGGATTTTAACTTCAAATCATAAAGCGAGGTTTCGTATTATTTAGATCCAAGAAAAGACATATGACAATGTTGTTTCCAATACAAATGATAAAAACCAATGGGTTTTCATTAGAATTAACTAAAATGTTCCTGATTTTCCGTTTATATTACCGATGGAAGATGTACACGTAAAACCGTTCTAATCCGGCTGAAACGTCGATATATGCAATAAAAACCGAACTTCTCCCCTTTTCAATATCTTACTCAGTATTTTAACGAGAAACAAATAGATGATTGAAAATGAAGTATTTAAGGTTATTATCTAATCAATTATATGTTTGCATCATTTTTATCGTATATCTAATGAATTAATAACAATAAACTGAAAACTCACAAAAACTTGAAAAAACGGCAAAATATTGCCTAATTCGATGATATTTTGTTTAAATCACATAAAGGAAAAGGAGATAATAACCGTCAAAATATTGCTAAATTCGATGATTTTTCGTACGAAACAAAATGCAAAAAAACTTGCTTAAAATGCAATATTATGCGAAATTCTGAGATTTGAAGGCCAACTGACATATCGTGATACTACATGAAATAGTATCGAAATATTGGTAAAAATGAATATATTTACGTAATATCAAACTACATGAAAAACGTGAAAAAGTCACAATTTTACCATATTTGAGGATTTTAACTTCAAATCATAAAGCGAGGTTTCGTATTATTTAGATCCAAGAAAAGACATATGACAATGTTGTTTCCAATACAAATGATAAAAACCAATGTGTTTTCATTAAAATTAACTAAAATGTTCCTGATTTTCCGTTTATATTACCGATGGAAGATGTACACGTAAAACCGCTCTAATCCGGCTGAAACGTCGATATATGCAATAAAAACCGAACTTCTCCCCTTTTCAATATCTTACTCAGCATTTTAACGAGAAACAAATAGATGATTGAAAATGAAGTATTTAAGGTTATTATCTAATCAATTATGTGTTTGCATCATTTTTATCGCATATTTAATGAATTAATAACAATAAACTGAAAATTCACAAAAACGTGAAAAAACGGCAAAATATTGCCTAATTCGATGATATTTTGTTTAAATCACATAAAGGAAAAGGAGATAATAAACGTCAAAATATTGCTAAATTCGATGATTTTTCGTACGAAACAAAATGCAAAAAAACTTGCTTAAAATGCAATATTATGCGAAATTCTGAGATTTGAAGGCCAACTCACATATCGTGACACTACATGAAATGGTATCGAAATATTGGTAAAAATGAATATATTTACGTAATATCAAACTACATGAAAAACGTGAAAAAAGTCACTATTTTACCATATTTGAGGATTTTAACTTCAAATCATTGAGCGAGGTTTCGTATTATTTAGATCCAAGAAAAGACATGTGACAATGTTGTTTCCAATACAAATGATAAAAACCAATGTGTTTTCATAAGAATTAACTAAAATGTTCCTGATTTTCCGTTTATATTACCGATGGAAGATATACACGTAAAACCGCTCTAATCCGGCTGAAACGTCGATATATGCAATAAAAACCGAACTTCTCCCCTTTTCAATATCTTACTCAGTATTTTAACGAGAAACAAATAGATGATTGAAAATGAAGTATTTAAGGTTATTATCTAATCAATTATGTGTTTGCATCATTTTTATCGTATATCTAATGAATTAATAACAATAAACTGAAAACTCACAAAAACTTGAAAAAACGGCAAAATATTGCCTAATTCGATGATATTTTGTTTAAATCACATAAAGGAAAAGGAGATAATAAACGTCAAAATATTGCTAAATTCGATGATTTTTCGTACGAAACAAAATGCAAAAAAACTTGCTTAAAATGCAATATTATGCGAAATTCTGAGATTTGAAGGCCAACTGACATATCGTGATACTACATGAAATAGTATCGAAATATTGGTAAAAATGAATATATTTACGTAATATCAAACTACATTAAAAACGTGAAAATAATCACTATTTTACCATATTTGAGGATTTTAACTTCAAATCATAGAGCGAGGTTTCGTATTATTTAGATCCAAGAAAAGACATATGACAATGTTGTTTCCAATACAAATGATAAAAACCAATGTGTTTTCATTAGAATTAACTAAAATGTTCCTGATATTCCGTTTATATTACCGATGGAAGATGTATACGTAAAACCGCTCTTATCCGGCTGAAACGTCGATATATGCAATAAAAACCGAACTTCTCCCCTTTTCAATATCTTACTCAGCATTTTAACGAGAAACAAATAGATGATTGAAAATGAAGTATTTAAGGTTATTATCTAATCAATTATGTGTTTGCATCATTTTTATCGTATATTTAATGAATTAATAACAATAAACTGAAAATTCACAAAAACGTGAAAAAACGGCAAAATATTGCCTAATTCGATGATATTTTGTTTAAATCACATAAAGGAAAAGGAGATAATAAACGTCAAAATATTGCTAAATTCGATGATTTTTCGTACGAAACAAAATGCAAAAAAACTTGCTTAAAATGCAATATTATGCGAAATTCTGAGATTTGAAGGCCAACTGACATATCGTGACACTACATGAAATAGTATCGAAATATTGGTAAAAATGAATATATTTACGTAAAATCAAACTACATGAAAAACGTGAAAAAAGTCACTATTTTACCATATTTAAGGATTTTAACTTCAAATCATTGAGCGAGGTTTCGTATTATTTAGATCCAAGAAAAGACATGTGACAATGTTGTTTCCAATACAAATGATAAAAACCAATGTGTTTTCATAAGAATTAACTAAAATGTTCCTGATTTTCCGTTTATATTACCGATGGAAGATATACACGTAAAACCGCTCTAATCCGGTTGAAACGTCGATATATGCAATAAAAACCGAACTTCTCCCCTTTTCAATATCTTACTCAGTATTTTAACGAGAAACAAATAGATGATTGAAAATGAAGTATTTAAGGTTATTATCTAATCAATTATGTGTTTGCATCATTTTTATCGTATATCTAATGAATTAATAACAATAAACTGAAAACTCACAAAAACTTGAAAAAACGGCAAAATATTGCCTAATTCGATGATATTTTGTTTAAATCACATAAAGGAAAAGGAGATAATAACCGTCAAAATATTGCTAAATTCGATGATTTTTCGTACGAAACAAAATACAAAAAAACTTGCTTAAAATGCAATATTATGCGAAATTCTGAGATTTGAAGGCCAACTGACATATCGTGATACTACATGATATAGTATCGAAATATTGGTAAAAATGAATATATTTACGTAATATCAAACTACATGAAAAACGTGAAAAAGTCACAATTTTACCATATTTGAGGATTTTAACTTCAAATCATAAAGCGAGGTTTCGTATTATTTAGATCCAAGAAAAGACATATGACAATGTTGTTTCCAATACAAATGATAAAAACCAATGGGTTTTCATTAGAATTAACTAAAATGTTCCTGATTTTCCGTTTATATTACCGATGGAAGATGTACACGTAAAACCGTTCTAATCCGGCTGAAACGTCGATATATGCAATAAAAACCGAACTTCTCCCCTTTTCAATATCTTACTCAGTATTTTAACGAGAAACAAATAGATGATTGAAAATGAAGTATTTAAGGTTATTATCTAATCAATTATATGTTTGCATCATTTTTATCGTATATCTAATGAATTAATAACAATAAACTGAAAACTCACAAAAACTTGAAAAAACGGCAAAATATTGCCTAATTCGATGATATTTTGTTTAAATCACATAAAGGAAAAGGAGATAATAACCGTCAAAATATTGCTAAATTCGATGATTTTTCGTACGAAACAAAATGCAAAAAAACTTGCTTAAAATGCAATATTATGCGAAATTCTGAGATTTGAAGGCCAACTGACATATCGTGATACTACATGAAATAGTATCGAAATATTGGTAAAAATGAATATATTTACGTAATATCAAACTACATGAAAAACGTGAAAAAGTCACAATTTTACCATATTTGAGGATTTTAACTTCAAATCATAAAGCGAGGTTTCGTATTATTTAGATCCAAGAAAAGACATATGACAATGTTGTTTCCAATACAAATGATAAAAACCAATGTGTTTTCATTAAAATTAACTAAAATGTTCCTGATTTTCCGTTTATATTACCGATGGAAGATGTACACGTAAAACCGCTCTAATCCGGCTGAAACGTCGATATATGCAATAAAAACCGAACTTCTCCCCTTTTCAATATCTTACTCAGCATTTTAACGAGAAACAAATAGATGATTGAAAATGAAGTATTTAAGGTTATTATCTAATCAATTATGTGTTTGCATCATTTTTATCGCATATTTAATGAATTAATAACAATAAACTGAAAATTCACAAAAACGTGAAAAAACGGCAAAATATTGCCTAATTCGATGATATTTTGTTTAAATCACATAAAGGAAAAGGAGATAATAAACGTCAAAATATTGCTAAATTCGATGATTTTTCGTACGAAACAAAATGCAAAAAAACTTGCTTAAAATGCAATATTATGCGAAATTCTGAGATTTGAAGGCCAACTCACATATCGTGACACTACATGAAATGGTATCGAAATATTGGTAAAAATGAATATATTTACGTAATATCAAACTACATGAAAAACGTGAAAAAAGTCACTATTTTACCATATTTGAGGATTTTAACTTCAAATCATTGAGCGAGGTTTCGTATTATTTAGATCCAAGAAAAGACATGTGACAATGTTGTTTCCAATACAAATGATAAAAACCAATGTGTTTTCATAAGAATTAACTAAAATGTTCCTGATTTTCCGTTTATATTACCGATGGAAGATATACACGTAAAACCGCTCTAATCCGGCTGAAACGTCGATATATGCAATAAAAACCGAACTTCTCCCCTTTTCAATATCTTACTCAGTATTTTAACGAGAAACAAATAGATGATTGAAAATGAAGTATTTAAGGTTATTATCTAATCAATTATGTGTTTGCATCATTTTTATCGTATATCTAATGAATTAATAACAATAAACTGAAAACTCACAAAAACTTGAAAAAACGGCAAAATATTGCCTAATTCGATGATATTTTGTTTAAATCACATAAAGGAAAAGGAGATAATAAACGTCAAAATATTGCTAAATTCGATGATTTTTCGTACGAAACAAAATGCAAAAAAACTTGCTTAAAATGCAATATTATGCGAAATTCTGAGATTTGAAGGCCAACTGACATATCGTGATACTACATGAAATAGTATCGAAATATTGGTAAAAATGAATATATTTACGTAATATCAAACTACAATAAAAACGTGAAAAAGTCACTATTTTACCATGTTTGAGGATTTTAACTTCAAATCATAGAGCGAGGTTTCGTATTATTTAGATCCAAGAAAAGACATATGACAATATTGTTTCCAATACAAATGATAAAAACCAATGTGTTTTCATTAGAATTAACTAAAATGTTCCTGATTTTCCGTTTATATTACCGATGGAAGATGTACACGTAAAACCGCTCTAATCCGGCTGAAACGTCGATATATGCAATAAAAAGCGAACTTCTCCCCTTTTAAATATCTTACTCAGCATTTTAACGAGAAACAAATAGATGATTGAAAATGAAGTATTTAAGGTTATTATCTAATCAATTATGTGTTTGCATCATTTTTATCGTATATTTAATGAATTAATAACAATAAACTGAAATTTCACAAAAACGTGAAAAAACGGCAAAATATTGCCTAATTCGATGATATTTTGTTTAAATCACATAAAGCAAAAGGAGATAATAAACGTCAAAATATTGCTAAATTCGATGATTTTTTGTACGAAACAAAATGCAAAAAAACTTGCTTAAAATGCAATATTATGCGAAATTCTGAGATTTGAAGGCCAACTGACATATCGTGATACTACATGAAATAGTATCGAAATATTGGTAAAAATGAATATATTTACGTAATATCAAACTACATGAAAAACGTGAAAAAAGTCACAATTTTACCATATTTGAGGATTTTAACTTCAAATCATAAAGCGAGGTTTCGTATTATTTAGATCCAAGAAAAGACATATGACAATGTTGTTTTCAATACAAATGATAAAAACCAATGTGTTTTCATTAGAATTAACTAAAATGTTCCTGATTTTCCGTTTATATCACCGATGGAAGATGTACACGTAAAACCGTTCTAATCCGGCTGAAACGTCGATATATGCAATAAAAACCGAACTTCTCCCCTTTTCAATATCTTACTCAGTATTTTAACGAGAAACAAATAGATGATTGAAAATGAAGTATTTAAGGTTATTATCTAATCAATTATGTGTTTGCATCATTTTTATCGTATATTTAATGAATTAATAACAATAAACTGAAAATTCACAAAAACGTGGAAAAACGGCAAAATATTGCCTAATTCGATGATATTTTGTTAAAATCACATAAAGGAAAAGGAGATAATAAACGTCAAAATATTGCTAAATTCGATGATTTTTCGTACGAAACAAAATGCAAAAAAACTTGCTTAAAATGCAATATTATGCAAAATTCTGAGATTTGAAGGCCAACTGACATATCGTGATACTACATGAAATAGTATCGAAATATTGGTAAAAATGAATATATTTACGTAATATCAAACTACATTAAAAACGTGAAAATAGTCACTATTTTACCATATTTGAGGATTTTAACTTCAAATCATAGAGCGAGGTTTCGTATTATTTAGATCCAAGAAAAGACATATGACAATGTTGTTTCCAATACAAATGATAAAAACCAATGTGTTTTCATAAGAATTAACTAAAATGTTCCTGATTTTCCGTTTATATTACCGATGGAAGATATACACGTAAAACCGCTCTAATCCGGCTGAAACGTCGATATATGCAATAAAAACCGAACTTCTCCCCTTTTCAATATCTTACTCAGTATTTTAACGAGAAACAAATAGATGATTGAAAATGAAGTATTTAAGGTTATTATCTAATCAATTATGTGTTTGCATCATTTTTATCGTATATCTAATGAATTAATAACAATAAACTGAAAACTCACAAAAACTTGAAAAAACGGCAAAATATTGCCTAATTCGATGATATTTTGTTTAAATCACATAAAGGAAAAGGAGATAATAAACGTCAAAATATTGCTAAATTCGATGATTTTTCGTACGAAACAAAATGCAAAAAAACTTGCTTAAAATGCAATATTATGCGAAATTCTGAGATTTGAAGGCCAACTGACATATCGTGATACTACATGAAATAGTATCGAAATATTGGTAAAAATGAATATATTTACGTAATATCAAACTACATGAAAAACGTGAAAAAGTCACAATTTTACCATATTTGAGGATTTTAACTTCAAATCATAAAGCGAGGTTTCGTATTATTTAGATCCAAGAAAAGACATATGACAATGTTGTTTCCAATACAAATGATAAAAACCAATGTGTTTTCATTAGAATTAACTAAAATGTTCCTGATTTTCCGTTTATATTACCGATGGAAGATGTACACGTAAAACCGTTCTAATCCGGCTGAAACGTCGATATATGCAATAAAAACCGAACTTCTCCCCTTTTCAATATCTTACTCAGTATTTTAACGTGAAACAAATAGATGATTGAAAATAAAGTATTTAAGGTTATTATCTAATCAATTATGTGCTTGCATCATTTTTATCGTATATTTAATGAATTAATAACAATAAACTGAAAATTCACAAAAACGTGGAAAAACGGCAAAATATTGCCTAATTCGATGATATTTTGTTAAAATCACATAAAGGAAAAGGAGATAATAAACGTCAAAATATTGCTAAATTCGATGATTTTTCGTACGAAACAAAATGCAAAAAAACTTGCTTAAAATGCAATATTATGCGAAATTCTGAGATTTGAAGGCCAACTGACATATCGTGATACTACATGAAATAGTATCGAAATATTGGTAAAAATGAATATATTTACGTAATATCAAACTACATTAAAAACGTGAAAATAGTCACTATTTTACCATATTTGAGGATTTTAACTTCAAATCATAGAGCGAGGTTTCGTATTATTTAGATCCAAGAAAAGACATATGACAATGTTGTTTCCAATACAAATGATAAAAACCAATGTGTTTTCATTAGAATTAACTAAAATGTTCCTGATTTTCCGCTTATATTACCGATGGAAGATGTACACGTAAAACCGCTCTAATCCGGCTGAAACGTCGATATATGCAATAAAAACCGAACTTCTCCCCTTTTCAATATCTTACTCAGCATTTTAACGAGAAACAAATAGATGATTGAAAATGAAGTATTTAAGGTTATTATCTAATCAATTATGTGTTTGCATCATTTTTATCGTATATTTAATGAATTAATAACAATAAACTGAAAATTCACAAAAACGGGAAAAAACGACAAAATATTGCCTAATTCGATGATATTTTGTTTAAATCACATAAAGGAAAAGGAGATAATAAACGTCAAAATATTGCTAAATTCGATGATTTTTCGTATGAAACAAAATGCAAAAAAACTTGCTTAAAATGCAATATTATGCGAAATTCTGAGATTTGAAGGCCAACTGACATATCGTGACACTACATGAAATAGTATCGAAATATTGGTAAAAATGAATATATTTACGTAATATCAAACTTCATGAAAAACGTGAAAAAAGTCACTATTTTACCATATATGAGGATTTTAACTTCAAATCATTGAGCGAGGTTTCGTATTATTTAGATCCAAGAAAAGACATGTGACAATGTTGTTTCCAATACAAATGATAAAAACCAATGTGTTTTCATAAGAATTAACTAAAATGTTCCTGATTTTCCGTTTATATTACCGATGGAAGATATACACGTAAAACCGCTCTAATCCGGCTGAAACGTCGATATATGCAATAAAAACCGAACTTCTCCCCTTTTCAATATCTTACTCAGTATTTTAACGAGAAACAAATAGATGATTGAAAATGAAGTATTTAAGGTTATTATCTAATCAATTATGTGTTTGCATCATTTTTATCGTATATTTAATGAATTAATAACAATAAACTGAAATTTCACAAAAACGTGAAAAAACGGCAAAATATTGCCTAATTCGATGATATTTTGTTTAAATCACATAAAGGAAAAGGAGATAATAAACGTCAAAATATTGCTAAATTCGATGATTTTTCGTACGAAACAAAATGCAAAAAAACTTGCTTAAAATGCAATATTATGCGAAATTCTGAGATTTGAAGGCCAACTGACATATCGTGATACTACATGAAATAGTATCGAAATATTGGTAAAAATGAATATATTTACGTAATATCAAACTACATGAAAAACGTGAAAAAAGTCACAATTTTACCATATTTGAGGATTTTAACTTCAAATCATAAAGCGAGGTTTCGTATTATTTAGATCCAAGAAAAGACATATGACAATGTTGTTTCCAATACAAATGATAAAAACCAATGTGTTTTCATTAGAATTAACTAAAATGTTCCTGATTTTCCGTTTATATTACCGATGGAAGATGTACACGTAAAACCGTTCTAATCCGGCTGCAACGTCTATATATGCAATAAAAACCGAACTTCTCCCCTTTTCAATATCTTACTCAGTATTTTAACGAGAAACAAATAGATGATTGAAAATGAAGTATTTAAGGTTATTATCTAATCAATTATGTGTTTGCATCATTTTTATCGTATATTTAATGAATTAATAACAATAAACTGAAAATTCACAAAAACGTGGAAAAACGGCAAAATATTGCCTAATTCGATGATATTTTGTTAAAATCACATAAAGGAAAAGGAGATAATAAACGTCAAAATATTGCTAAATTCGATGATTTTTCGTACGAAACAAAATGCAAAAAAACTTGCTTAAAATGCAATATTATGCGAAATTCTGAGATTTGAAGGCCAACTGACATATCGTGATACTACATGAAATAGTATCGAAATATTGGTAAAAATGAATATATTTACGTAATATCAAACTACATTAAAAACGTGAAAATAGTCACTATTTTACCATATTTGAGGATTTTAACTTCAAATCATAGAGCGAGGTTTCGTATTATTTAGATCCAAGAAAAGACATGTGACAATGTTGTTTCCAATACAAATGATAAAAACCAATGTGTTTTCATAAGAATTAACTAAAATGTTCTTGATTTTCCGTTTATATTACCGATGGAAGATATACACGTAAAACCGCTCTAATCCGGCTGAAACGTCGATATATGCAATAAAAACCGAACTTCTCCCCTTTTCAATATCTTACTCAGTATTTTAACGAGAAACAAATAGATGATTGAAAATGAAGTATTTAAGGTTATTATCAAATCAATTATGTGTTTGCATCATTTTTATCGTATATCTAATGAATTAATAACAATAAACTGAAAACTCACAAAAACTTGAAAAAACGGCAAAATATTGCCTAATTCGATGATATTTTGTTTAAATCACATAAAGGAAAAGGAGATAATAAACGTCAAAATATTGCTAAATTCGATGATTTTTCGTACGAAACAAAATGCAAAAAACTTGCTTAAAATGCAATATTATGCGAAATTCTGAGATTTGAAGGCCAACTGACATATCGTGATACTACATGAAATAGTATCGAAATATTGGTAAAAATGAATATATTTACGTAATATCAAACTACATGAAAAACGTGAAAAAGTCACAATATTACCATATTTGAGGATTTTAACTTCAAATCATAGAGCGAGGTTTCGTATTATTTAGATCCAAGAAAAGACATATGACAATGTTGTTTCCAATACAAATGATAAAAACCAATGTGTTTTCATTAGAATTAACTAAAATGTTCCTGATTTTCCGCTTATATTACCGATGGAAGATGTACACGTAAAACCGCTCTAATCCGGCTGAAACGTCGATATATGCAATAAAAACCGAACTTCTCCCCTTTTCAATATCTTACTCAGCATTTTAACGAGAAACAAATAGATGATTGAAAATGAAGTATTTAAGGTTATTATCTAATCAATTATGTGTTTGCATCATTTTTATCGTATATTTAATGAATTAATAACAATAAACTGAAAATTCACAAAAACGGGAAAAAACGGCAAAATATTGCCTAATTCGATGATATTTTGTTTAAATCACATAAAGGAAAAGGAGATAATAAACGTCAAAATATTGCTAAATTCGATGATTTTTCGTACGAAACAAAATGCAAAAAAACTTGCTTAAAATGCAATATTATGCGAAATTCGGAGATTTGAAGGCCAACTGACATATCGTGACACTACATGAAATAGTATCGAAATATTGGTAAAAATGAATATATTTACGTAATATCAAACTTCATGAAAAACGTGAAAAAAGTCACTATTTTACCATATATGAGGATTTTAACTTCAAATCATTGAGCGAGGTTTCGTATTATTTAGATCCAAGAAAAGACATGTGACAATGTTGTTTCCAATACAAATGATAAAAACCAATGTGTTTTCATAAGAATTAACTAAAATGTTCCTGATTTTCCGTTTATATTACCGATGGAAGATATACACGTAAAACCGCTCTAATCCGGCTGAAACGTCGATATATGCAATAAAAACCGAACTTCTCCCCTTTTCAATATCTTACTCAGTATTTTAACGAGAAACAAATAGATGATTGAAAATGAAGTATTTAAGGTTATTATCTAATCAATTATGTGTTTTCATCATTTTTATCGTATATTTAATGAATTAATAACAATGAACTGAAATTTCACAAAAACGTGAAAAAACGGCAAAATATTGCCTAATTCGATGATATTTTGTTTAAATCACATAAAGGAAAAGGAGATAATAAACGTCAAAATATTGCTAAATTCGATGATTTTTCGTACGAAACAAAATGCAAAAAAACTTGCTTAAAATGCAATATTATTCGAAATTCTGAGATTTGAAGGCCAACTGACATATCGTGATACTATATGAAATAGTATCGAAATATTGGTAAAAATGAATATATTTACGTAATATCAAACTACATGAAAAACGTGAAAAAAGTCACAATTTTACCATATTTGAGGATTTTAACTTCAAATCATAAAGCGAGGTTTCGTATTATTTAGATCCAAGAAAAGACATATGACAATGTTGTTTCCAATACAAATGATAAAAACCAATGTGTTTTCATTAGAATTAACTAAAATGTTCCTGATTTTCCGTTTATATTACCGATGGAAGATGTACACGTAAAACCGTTCTAATCCGGCTGCAACGTCTATATATGCAATAAAAACCGAACTTCTCCCCTTTTCAATATCTTACTCAGTATTTTAACGAGAAACAAATAGATGATTGAAAATGAAGTATTTAAGGTTAATATCTAATCAATTATGTGTTTGCATCATTTTTATCGTATATTTAATGAATTAATAACAATAAACTGAAAATTCACAAAAACGTGGAAAAACGGCAAAATATTGCCTAATTCGATGATATTTTGTAAAAATCACATAAAGGAAAAGGAGATAATAAACGTCAAAATATTGCTAAATTCGATGATTTTTCGTACGAAACAAAATGCAAAAAAACTTGCTTAAAATGCAATATTATGCGAAATTCTGAGATTTGAAGGCCAACTGACATATCGTGATACTACATGAAATAGTATCGAAATATTGGTAAAAATGAATATATTTACGTAATATCAAACTACATTAAAAACGTGAAAATAGTCACTATTTTACCATATTTGAGGATTTTAACTTCAAATCATAGAGCGAGGTTTCGTATTATTTAGATCCAAGAAAAGACATATGACAATGTTGTTTCCAATACAAATGATAAAAACCAATGTGTTTTCATTAGAATTAACTAAAATGTTCCTGATTTTCCGCTTATATTACCGATGGAAGATATACACGTAAAACCGCTCTAATCCGGCTGAAACGTCGATATATGCAATAAAAACCGAACTTCTCCCCTTTTCAATATCTTACTCAGCATTTTAACGAGAAACAAATAGATGATTGAAAATGAAGTATTTAAGGTTATTATCTAATCAATTATGTGTTTGCATCATTTTTATCGTATATTTAATGAATTAATAACAATAAACTGAAAATTCACAAAAACGTGAAAAAACGGCAAAATATTGCCTAATTCGATGATATTTTGTTTAAATCACATGAAGGAAAAGGAGATAATAAACGTCAAAATATTGCTAAATTCGATGATTTTTCGTTCGAAACAAAATGCAAAAAAACTTGCTTAAAATGCAATATTATGCGAAATTCTGAGATTTGAAGGCCAGCTGACATATCGTGACACTACATGAAATAGTATCGAAATATTGGTAAAAATGAATATATTTACGTAATATCAAACTACATGAAAAACGTGAAAAAAGTCACTATTTTACCATATTTGAGGATTTTAACTTCAAATCATTGAGCGAGGTTTCGTATTATTTAGATCCAAGAAAAGACATGTGACAATGTTGTTTCCAATACAAATGATAAAAACCAATGTGTTTTCATAAGAATTAACTAAAATGTTCCTGATTTTCCGTTTATATTACCGATGGAAGATATACACGTAAAACCGCTCTAATCCGGCTGAAACGTCGATATATGCAATAAAAACCGAACTTCTCCCCTTTTCAATATCTTACTCAGTATTTTAACGAGAAACAAATAGATGATTGAAAATGAAGTATTTAAGGTTATTATCTAATCAATTATGTGTTTGCATCATTTTTATCGTATATCTAATGAATTAATAACAATAAACTGAAAACTCACAAAAACTTGAAAAAACGGCAAAATATTGCCTAATTCGATGATATTTTGTTTAAATCACATAAAGGAAAAGGAGATAATAAACGTCAAAATATTGCTAAATTCGATGATTTTTCGTACGAAACAAAATGCAAAAAACTTGCTTAAAATGCAATATTATGCGAAATTCTGAGATTTGAAGGCCAACTGACATATCGTGATACTACATGAAATAGTATCGAAATATTGGTAAAAATGAATATATTTACGTAATATCAAACTACATGAAAAACGTGAAAAAGTCACAATATTACCATATTTGAGGATTTTAACTTCAAATCATAGAGCGAGGTTTCGTATTATTTAGATCCAAGAAAAGACATATGACAATGTTGTTTCCAATACAAATGATAAAAACCAATGTGTTTTCATTAGAATTAACTAAAATGTTCCTGATTTTCCGCTTATATTACCGATGGAAGATGTACACGTAAAACCGCTCTAATCCGGCTGAAACGTCGATATATGCAATAAAAACCGAACTTCTCCCCTTTTCAATATCTTACTCAGCATTTTAACGAGAAACAAATAGATGATTGAAAATGAAGTATTTAAGGTTATTATCTAATCAATTATGTGTTTGCATCATTTTTATCGTATATTTAATGAATTAATAACAATAAACTGAAAATTCACAAAAACGGGAAAAAACGGCAAAATATTGCCTAATTCGATGATATTTTGTTTAAATCACATAAAGGAAAAGGAGATAATAAACGTCAAAATATTGCTAAATTCGATGATTTTTCGTACGAAACAAAATGCAAAAAAACTTGCTTAAAATGCAATATTATGCGAAATTCGGAGATTTGAAGGCCAACTGACATATCGTGACACTACATGAAATAGTATCGAAATATTGGTAAAAATGAATATATTTACGTAATATCAAACTTCATGAAAAACGTGAAAAAAGTCACTATTTTACCATATATGAGGATTTTAACTTCAAATCATTGAGCGAGGTTTCGTATTATTTAGATCCAAGAAAAGACATGTGACAATGTTGTTTCCAATACAAATGATAAAAACCAATGTGTTTTCATAAGAATTAACTAAAATGTTCCTGATTTTCCGTTTATATTACCGATGGAAGATATACACGTAAAACCGCTCTAATCCGGCTGAAACGTCGATATATGCAATAAAAACCGAACTTCTCCCCTTTTCAATATCTTACTCAGTATTTTAACGAGAAACAAATAGATGATTGAAAATGAAGTATTTAAGGTTATTATCTAATCAATTATGTGTTTTCATCATTTTTATCGTATATTTAATGAATTAATAACAATGAACTGAAATTTCACAAAAACGTGAAAAAACGGCAAAATATTGCCTAATTCGATGATATTTTGTTTAAATCACATAAAGGAAAAGGAGATAATAAACGTCAAAATATTGCTAAATTCGATGATTTTTCGTACGAAACAAAATGCAAAAAAACTTGCTTAAAATGCAATATTATTCGAAATTCTGAGATTTGAAGGCCAACTGACATATCGTGATACTATATGAAATAGTATCGAAATATTGGTAAAAATGAATATATTTACGTAATATCAAACTACATGAAAAACGTGAAAAAAGTCACAATTTTACCATATTTGAGGATTTTAACTTCAAATCATAAAGCGAGGTTTCGTATTATTTAGATCCAAGAAAAGACATATGACAATGTTGTTTCCAATACAAATGATAAAAACCAATGTGTTTTCATTAGAATTAACTAAAATGTTCCTGATTTTCCGTTTATATTACCGATGGAAGATGTACACGTAAAACCGTTCTAATCCGGCTGCAACGTCTATATATGCAATAAAAACCGAACTTCTCCCCTTTTCAATATCTTACTCAGTATTTTAACGAGAAACAAATAGATGATTGAAAATGAAGTATTTAAGGTTAATATCTAATCAATTATGTGTTTGCATCATTTTTATCGTATATTTAATGAATTAATAACAATAAACTGAAAATTCACAAAAACGTGGAAAAACGGCAAAATATTGCCTAATTCGATGATATTTTGTAAAAATCACATAAAGGAAAAGGAGATAATAAACGTCAAAATATTGCTAAATTCGATGATTTTTCGTACGAAACAAAATGCAAAAAAACTTGCTTAAAATGCAATATTATGCGAAATTCTGAGATTTGAAGGCCAACTGACATATCGTGATACTACATGAAATAGTATCGAAATATTGGTAAAAATGAATATATTTACGTAATATCAAACTACATTAAAAACGTGAAAATAGTCACTATTTTACCATATTTGAGGATTTTAACTTCAAATCATAGAGCGAGGTTTCGTATTATTTAGATCCAAGAAAAGACATATGACAATGTTGTTTCCAATACAAATGATAAAAACCAATGTGTTTTCATTAGAATTAACTAAAATGTTCCTGATTTTCCGCTTATATTACCGATGGAAGATATACACGTAAAACCGCTCTAATCCGGCTGAAACGTCGATATATGCAATAAAAACCGAACTTCTCCCCTTTTCAATATCTTACTCAGCATTTTAACGAGAAACAAATAGATGATTGAAAATGAAGTATTTAAGGTTATTATCTAATCAATTATGTGTTTGCATCATTTTTATCGTATATTTAATGAATTAATAACAATAAACTGAAAATTCACAAAAACGTGAAAAAACGGCAAAATATTGCCTAATTCGATGATATTTTGTTTAAATCACATGAAGGAAAAGGAGATAATAAACGTCAAAATATTGCTAAATTCGATGATTTTTCGTTCGAAACAAAATGCAAAAAAACTTGCTTAAAATGCAATATTATGCGAAATTCTGAGATTTGAAGGCCAGCTGACATATCGTGACACTACATGAAATAGTATCGAAATATTGGTAAAAATGAATATATTTACGTAATATCAAACTACATGAAAAACGTGAAAAAAGTCACTATTTTACCATATTTGAGGATTTTAACTTCAAATCATTGAGCGAGGTTTCGTATTATTTAGATCCAAGAAAAGACATGTGACAATGTTGTTTCCAATACAAATGATAAAAACCAATGTGTTTTCATAAGAATTAACTAAAATGTTCCTGATTTTCCGTTTATATTACCGATGGAAGATATACACGTAAAACCGCTCTAATCCGGCTGAAACGTCGATATATGCAATAAAAACCGAACTTCTCCCCTTTTCAATATCTTACTCAGTATTTTAACGAGAAACAAATAGATGATTGAAAATGAAGTATTTAAGGTTATTATCTAATCAATTATGTGTTTGCATCATTTTTATCGTATATCTAATGAATTAATAACAATAAACTGAAAACTCACAAAAACTTGAAAAAACGGCAAAATATTGCCTAATTCGATGATATTTTGTTTAAATCACATAAAGGAAAAGGAGATAATAAACGTCAAAATATTGCTAAATTCGATGATTTTTCGTACGAAACAAAATGCAAAAAAACTTGCTTAAAATGCAATATTATGCGAAATTCTGAGATTTGAAGGCCAACTGACATATCGTGATACTACATGAAATAGTATCGAAATATTGGTAAAAATGAATATATTTACGTAATATCAAACTACATGAAAAACGTGAAAAAAGTCACAATTTTACCATATTTGAGGATTTTAACTTCAAATCATAAAGCGAGGTTTCGTATTATTTAGATCCAAGAAAAGACATATGACAATGTTGTTTCCAATACAAATGATAAAAACCAATGTGTTTTCATTAGAATTAACTAAAATGTTCCTGATTTTCCGTTTATATTACCGATGGAAGATGTACACGTAAAACCGTTCTAATCCGGCTGAAACGTCGATATATGCAATAAAAACCGAACTTCTCCCCTTTTCAATATCTTACTCAGTATTTTAACGAGAAACAAATAGATGATTGAAAATGAAGTATTTAAGGTTATTATCTAATCAATTATGTGTTTGCATCATTTTTATCGTATATTTAATGAATTAATAACAATAAACTGAAAATTCACAAAAACGTGGAAAAACGGCAAAATATTGCCTAATTCGATGATATTTTGTTAAAATCACATAAAGGAAAAGGAGATAATAAACGTCAAAATATTGCTAAATTCGATGATTTTTCGTACGAAACAAAATGCAAAAAAACTTGCTTAAAATGCAATATTATGCGAAATTCTGAGATTTGAAGGCCAACTGACATATCGTGATACTACATGAAATAGTATCGAAATATTGGTAAAAATGAATATATTTACGTAATATCAAACTACATTAAAAACGTGAAAATAGTCACTATTTTACCATATTTGTGGATTTTAACTTCAAATCATAGAGCGAGGTTTCGTATTATTTAGATCCAAGAAAAGACATATGACAATGTTGTTTCCAATACAAATGATAAAAACCAATGTGTTTTCATTAGAATTAACTAAAATGTTCCTGATTTTCCGTTTATATTACCGATGGAAGATGTACACGTAAAACCGCTCTAATCCGGCTGAAACGTCGATATATGCAATAAAAACCGAACTTCTCCCCTTTTCAATATCTTACTCAGCATTTTAACGAGAAACAAATAAATGATTGAAAATGAAGTATTTAAGGTTATTATCTAATCAATTATGTGTTTGCATCATTTTTATCGTATATTTAATGAATTAATAACAATAAACTGAAAATTCACAAAAACGTGAAAAAACGGCAAAATATTGCCTAATTCGATGATATTTTGTTTAAATCACATAAAGGAAAAGGAGATAATAAACGTCAAAATATTGCTAAATTCGATGATTTTTCGTACGAAACAAAATGCAAAAAAACTTGCTTAAAATGCAATATTATGCGAAATTCTGAGATTTGAAGGCCAACTGACATATCGTGATACTACATGAAATAGTATCGAAATATTGGTAAAAATGAATATATTTACGTAATATCAAACTACATTAAAAACGTGAAAATAGTCACTATTTTACCATATTTGAGGATTTTAACTTCAAATCATAGAGCGAGGTTTCGTATTATTTAGATCCAAGAAAAGACATATGACAATGTTGTTTCCAATACAAATGATAAAAACCAATGTGTTTTCATTAGAATTAACTAAAATGTTCCTGATTTTCCGTTTATATTACCGATGGAAGATGTACACGTAAAACCGTTCTAATCCGGCTGAAACGTCGATATATGCAATAAAAACCGAACTTCTCCCCTTATCAATATCTTACTCAGTATTTTAACGAGAAACAAATAGATGATTGAAAATGAAGTATTTAAGGTTATTATCTAATCAATTATGTGTTTGCATCATTTTTATCGTATATTTAATGAATTAATAACAATAAACTGAAAATTCACAAAAACGTGGAAAAACGGCAAAATATTGCCTAATTCGATGATATTTTGTTAAAATCACATACAGGAAAAGGAGATAATAAACGTCAAAATATTGCTAAATTCGATGATTTTTCGTACGAAACAAAATGCAAAAAAACTTGCTTAAAATACAATATTATGCGAAATTCTGAGATTTGAAGGCCAACTGACATATCGTGATACTACATGAAATAGTATCGAAATATTGGTAAAAATGAATATATTTACGTAATATCAAACTACATTAAAAACGTGAAAATAGTCACTATTTTACCATATTTGAGGATTTTAACTTCAAATCATAGAGCGAGGTTTCGTATTATTTAGATCCAAGAAAAGACATATGACAATGTTGTTTCCAATACAAATGATAAAAACCAATGTGTTTTCATTAGAATTAACTAAAATGTTCCTGATTTTCCGTTTATATTACCGATGGAAGATGTACACGTAAAACCGCTCTAATCCGGCTGAAACGTCGATATATGCAATAAAAACCGAACTTCTCCCCTTTTCAATATCTTACTCAGCATTTTAACGAGAAACAAATAGATGATTGAAAATGAAGTATTTAAGGTTATTATCTAATCAATTATGTGTTTGCATCATTTTTATCGTATATTTAATGAATTAATAACAATAAACTGAAAATTCACAAAAACGTGAAAAAACGGCAAAATATTGCCTAATTCGATGATATTTTGTTTAAATCACATAAAGGAAAAGGAGATAATAAACGTCAAAATATTACTAAATTCGATGATTTTTCGTACGAAACAAAATGCAAAAAAACTTGCTTAAAATGCAATATTATGCGAAATTCTGAGATTTGAAGGCCAACTGACATATCGTGATACTACATGAAATAGTATCGAAATATTGGTAAAAATGAATATATTTACGTAATATCAAACTACATTAAAAACGTGAAAATAGTCACTATTTTACCATATTTGAGGATTTTAACTTCAAATCATAGAGCGAGGTTTCGTATTATTTAGATCCAAGAAAAGACATATGACAATGTTGTTTCCAATACAAATGATAAAAACCAATGTGTTTTCATTAGAATTAACTAAAATGTTCCTGATTTTCCGTTTATATTACCGATGGAAGATGTACACGTAAAACCGCTCTAATCCGGCTGAAACGTCGATATATGCAATAAAAACCGAACTTCTCCCCTTTTCAATATCTTACTCAGCATTTTAACGAGAAACAAATAGATGATTGAAAATGAAGTATTTAAGGTTATTATCTAATCAATTATGTGTTTGCATCATTTTTATCGTATATTTAATGAATTAATAACAATAAACTGAAAATTCACAAAAACGTGAAAAAACGGCAAAATATTGCCTAATTCGATGATATTTTGTTTAAATCACATAAAGGAAAAGGAGATAATAAACGTCAAAATATTACTAAATTCGATGATTTTTCGTACGAAACAAAATGCAAAAAAACTTGCTTAAAATGCAATATTATGCGAAATTCTGAGATTTGAAGGCCAACTGACATATCGTGATACTACATGAAATAGTATCGAAATATTGGTAAAAATGAATATATTTACGTAATATCAAACTACATTAAAAACGTGAAAATAGTCACTATTTTACCATATTTGAGGATTTTAACTTCAAATCATAGAGCGAGGTTTCGTATTATTTAGATCCAAGAAAAGACATATGACAATGTTGTTTCCAATACAAATGATAAAAACCAATGTGTTTTCATTAGAATTAACTAAAATGTTCCTGATTTTCCGTTTATATTACCGATGGAAGATGTACACGTAAAACCGCTCTAATCCGGCTGAAACGTCGATATATGCAATAAAAACCGAACTTCTCCCCTTTTCAATATCTTACTCAGCATTTTAACGAGAAACAAATAGATGATTGAAAATGAAGTATTTAAGGTTATTATCTAATCAATTATGTGTTTGCATCATTTTTATCGTATATTTAATGAATTAATAACAATAAACTGAAAATTCACAAAAACGTGAAAAAACGGCAAAATATTGCCTAATTCGATGATATTTTGTTTAAATCACATAAAGGAAAAGGAGATAATAAACGTCAAAATATTACTAAATTCGATGATTTTTCGTACGAAACAAAATGCAAAAAAACTTGCTTAAAATGCAATATTATGCGAAATTCTGAGATTTGAAGGCCAACTGACATATCGTGATACTACATGAAATAGTATCGAAATATTGGTAAAAATGAATATATTTACGTAATATCAAACTACATTAAAAACGTGAAAATAGTCACTATTTTACCATATTTGAGGATTTTAACTTCAAATCATAGAGCGAGGTTTCGTATTATTTAGATCCAAGAAAAGACATATGACAATGTTGTTTCCAATACAAATGATAAAAACCAATGTGTTTTCATTAGAATTAACTAAAATGTTCCTGATTTTCCGTTTATATTACCGATGGAAGATGTACACGTAAAACCGCTCTAATCCGGCTGAAACGTCGATATATGCAATAAAAACCGAACTTCTCCCCTTTTCAATATCTTACTCAGCATTTTAACGAGAAACAAATAGATGATTGAAAATGAAGTATTTAAGGTTATTATCTAATCAATTATGTGTTTGCATAATTTTTATCGTATATTTAATGAATTAATAACAATAAACTGAAAATTCACAAAAACGTGAAAAAACGGCAAAATATTGCCTAATTCGATGATATTTTGTTTAAATCACATAAAGGAAAAGGAGCTAATAAACGTCAAAATATTGCTAAATTCGATGATTTTTCGTACGAAACAAAATGCAAAAAAACTTGCTTAAAATGCAATATTATGGGAAATTCTGAGATTTGAAGGCCAACTGACATATCGTGACACTACTTGAAATAGTATCGAAATATTGGTAAAAATGAATATATTTACGTAATATCAAACTACATGAAAAACGTGAAAAAAGTCACTATTTTACCATATTTGAGGATTTTAACTTCAAATCATTGAGCGAGGTTTCGTATTATTTAGATCCAAGAAAAGACATGTGACAATGTTGTTTCCAATACAAATGATAAAAACCAATGTGTTTTCATAAGAATTAACTAAAATATTCCTGATTTTCCGTTTATATTACCGATGGAAGATGTACACGTAAAACCGTTCTAATCCGGCTGAAACGTCGATATATGCAATAAAAACCGAACTTCTCCCCTTATCAATATCTTACTCAGTATTTTAACGAGAAACAAATAGATGATTGAAAATGAAGTATTTAAGGTTATTATCTAATCAATTATGTGTTTGCATCATTTTTATCGTATATTTAATGAATTATTAACAATAAACTGAAAATTCACAAAAACGTGGAAAAACGGCAAAATATTGCCTAATTCGATGATATTTTGTTAAAATCACATACAGGAAAAGGAGATAATAAACGTCAAAATATTGCTAAATTCGATGATTTTTCGTACGAAACAAAATGCAAAAAAACTTGCTTAAAATACAATATTATGCGAAATTCTGAGATTTGAAGGCCAACTGACATATCGTGATACTACATGAAATAGTATCGAAATATTGGTAAAAATGAATATATTTACGTAATATCAAACTACATTAAAAACGTGAAAATAGTCACTATTTTACCATATTTGAGGATTTTAACTTCAAATCATAGAGCGAGGTTTCGTATTATTTAGATCCAAGAAAAGACATATGACAATGTTGTTTCCAATACAAATGATAAAAACCAATGTGTTTTCATTAGAATTAACTAAAATGTTCCTGATTTTCCGCTTATATTACCGATGGAAGATATACACGTAAAACCGCTCTAATCCGGCTGAAACGTCGATATATGCAATAAAAACCGAACTTCTCCCCTTTTCAATATCTTACTCAGCATTTTAACGAGAAACAAATAGATGATTGAAAATGAAGTATTTAAGGTTATTATCTAATCAATTATGTGTTTGCATCATTTTTATCGTATATTTAATGAATTAATAACAATAAACTGAAAATTCACAAAAACGTGAAAAAACGGCAAAATATTGCCTAATTCGATGATATTTTGTTTAAATCACATGAAGGAAAAGGAGATAATATACGTCAAAATATTGCTAAATTCGATGATTTTTCGTTCGAAACAAAATGCAAAAAAACTTGCTTAAAATGCAATATTATGCGAAATTCTGAGATTTGAAGGCCAGCTGACATATCGTGACACTACATGAAATAGTATCGAAATATTGGTAAAAATGAATATATTTACGTAATATCAAACTACATGAAAAACGTGAAAAAAGTCACTATTTTACCATATTTGAGGATTTTAACTTCAAATCATTGAGCGAGGTTTCGTATTATTTAGATCCAAGAAAAGACATGTGACAATGTTGTTTCCAATACAAATGATAAAAACCAATGTGTTTTCATAAGAATTAACTAAAATGTTCCTGATTTTCCGTTTATATTACCGATGGAAGATATACACGTAAAACCGCTCTAATCCGGCTGAAACGTCGATATATGCAATAAAAACCGAACTTCTCCCCTTTTCAATATCTTACTCAGTATTTTAACGAGAAACAAATAGATGATTGAAAATGAAGTATTTAAGGTTATTATCTAATCAATTATGTGTTTGCATCATTTTTATCGTATATTTAATGAATTAATAACAATAAACTGAAAACTCACAAAAACTTGAAAAAACGGCAAAATATTGCCTAATTCGATGATATTTTGTTTAAATCACATAAAGGAAAAGGAGATAATAAACGTCAAAATATTGCTAAATTCGATGATTTTTCGTACGAAACAAAATGCAAAAAACTTGCTTAAAATGCAATATTATGCGAAATTCTGAGATTTGAAGGCCAACTGACATATCGTGATACTACATGAAATAGTATCGAAATATTGGTAAAAATGAATATATTTACGTAATATCAAACTACATGAAAAACGTGAAAAAGTCACAATATTACCATATTTGAGGATTTTAACTTCAAATCATAGAGCGAGGTTTCGTATTA
>NW_027189149.1:2352147-2370263 GCF_040958095.1 Procambarus clarkii | reverse complement strand
TGAAAATTATGCATTTTTTGTTTCAATTATATACATTCAAAATTCCCACCTATGTCTTTTTCTTACTCAAAATGTAACATATTTTTTTTTTTATTTTTTTAAGTGATTTTTTCTTATAAAGAAAAATCTATTGTAAATGGGATATAAAAAACTATGAATAAAAAATATAGAAATTTTCCTTTGGGAAAATTTAAGAGTAAATTAGAATATCGTGTATATAAATCTATATTTTATCATTTAACAAGAAAACAAAAAAATAATAATATCAAAGTAGATATAAACAAAAGAGGACTATTAAAAAATAACAAACTATTTGAAATTGATATATATTTCTCAGATTTACAATTAGGTATAGAAATTCAAGGTCCTACTCATTATATAGACATTGAACAAATTAACAGAGATTTAAAAAAAAAAAATGTTTAATAAAATTGGGATTATTTTGTTATATGTAGGATTTAATACTGTAAAGCATGATATACTAACTTGTTTAAATATTATTACTAAAAAGATAATTAGTTAAAAAATAAGGTATGTAAATCAAATCATATATAGATTTTTCAAGGAAATCCGGCTGAGTCGGTCCATTTATCAGCTGGGCAAGTCTATTGTAATGTATATGATGACAGGATGTAAGAGAGATACCCACACTATCTTGTGCATTCTAATAAGGGACGGAGAGGAGATAAGTCGGTCTAAGCTGGGTTAAGAGTTACTCCAACGCGCATCTTTAGCTAATCCTCAAAATCATCTCTTGAAGGTATTATATAACATTTACATTATTTATATCAAAAAATCATAATCTTGTTATTTAACATTGTATTATATATATATTTCTGAGCTTATAATATACAAAGACCTATTTTTTTGGTCATTTTCAGATAATTATAAAATGATGGTGATGTTGGTGGTATTGTGGGTGTTGGTTGTTGGAACTGTATTCAATCAATCAATCATCGTGGGAGTGTGATTCTTTATTTATGTTTTCTTTTCAGACATGAACCTAAACGTGTACTTGTCAAATAGAGGATAATGGAGGAGAGAAAAGAAAAAATGAAAAAGGAAGTTCAATTTAATCCACATATAACGATACGATATTTATATGTATGGGCATATGCCTATCAGAAAGCTAGAATAGATGGTAAAATGTGGAACACAGCTGCTGCAGATCGGGATCGTTTCAAGATGCGATGTGTGAACACTTCAAAAATTCTAAATGATGCAAGAATATTTGACAAGGATCATAGAGAAAAGGTTTATTTAGAGCGAATAAAAGAGATATAGAAATTAAATATCCTTTATTTAATTCCTATCTTATAAAATTTAGTAGTATAGAGGGGGGGTGGGACAAAAACTGGTTGTATCATTTTATTTAAAAGTTAGGTAACCACCTAACACTAGGACAATTTGTCTTAACATTATATTATATTGATCATGTCTTCGTTATCCATCTGACCATTACTATAACACCAATATATCAACATAATAAATATTAACAAAGCCAAAACTTTGTGAATTTTACACATCATCTCATTTTCATTGATTGATTTACTTCCCACATCTTGTTTTTTTTTTTTTTTTTTTTTTTTTTTTTTTTTTTTTTTTTTTTTTTTTTTTTTTTTTTTTGAGATATATACAAGAGTTGTTACAATCTTGTACAGCCACTAGTACGCGTAGCGTTTCGGGCAAGTCCTTAATCCTATGGTCCCTGGAATACGATCCCCTGCCGCGAATTGCGTTAAACAGAGGCTACAGTTAAGGAATTGCGCCCAGTAAATCCTCCCCGGCCAGGATACGAACCCATGACATAGCGCTCGCGGAACGCCAGGCGAGTGTCTTACCACTACACCACGGAGACTGCATACAGATGCATACAGATGTTAGATGAAGATTGACTTGAAGAAACAAATAATATTGTAAACTAACACTTGGAGAGAGATAGAGAGAGAGAGCAGGTCTAAATAAACCCTTGCTCTTCTTGTTGAGCGTAGTCACCTACTACTCAGGCAGTGTGATTGTGCTGGGTTTTTCTTTGACAAAACACATCCCAGTGAGTCATCCTCTTCTCTTCCCTTCATTGTAAATATATAAATATATAACATAGGGTAGGAGAAAAAGAGAGAGAAAGAGAGAGAGAGAGAGAGAAAAATATATTCTCAAATGGTTATTGATCAGTTAAATAATTATAAAAACATAATGAAAATACCTCTCAAGTCTGTATCAGTCTGACTGGATTGGTATATAAGAGAGTTTGCCAGGCTATGCAAATCATTACAGGTTCGCCATACTTCATGGACACTTCATTCTGAGTAGTAAAACAACAATCACACAATCAAAAGCACATTCAACATTTAATGTTTCTTCAACCCCAACCCCATACGTATGTTGTATAATTTACTTAAGTCTATTATAACAAAGTTGATTATAACAAAGTTAATTATTAAGTAATAAAAATAAAGTATATCATATTACTATAATGTAATAAGAGTCAATGTATATATTATAAATCAGAATAATTATATAAATTAATTTATTTTATTTTATTTTCAGGTGGAAGTGAGATAATTCTCTTAGAGATGTCACTTGATCAAACAAAAACCCATACAACAGATCAAACAAAAACCCATACAACAAACAACTTTTTTTTATGTGATGTATGTGGAAAAAAATATAGTACAATGAGAACACTAACAGTCCATTTCACAACTCACACAAAGAAGACTATCCTTTTTACAATTCATACTGGTAAAACTCCAAAGTGCAGTGAATGTGAAAAAACAAACAAACAACACATTAGAGAAAATGGTTTTCATGTGACGTATGTAGAAAAAAATTCCTTAAAAAATGCGACTTGACTAGACATATGGGAACACACAGAGTAAAACGGTTAAAATGTCAATTGTGTGGGAATAGATTTAGGGATGAATATAACTTGACCCTACATTTGAAATCAATACACATGATTCAGCCTTTGAAAACAAATAGTGAAAAAAAATATGATATATGTGGAAACAAACAGCAAATCAGTCCCAAATCTTTAAACAACTTTTTTACTTGTTTTGAATGTGGAACTGTATTTAAAAGCATAACCAGCCTGGATGAACATTTGTTGGAACAGTTTACCAAAGATATATCAGCTTTAGATTTGATAACTCCAGACATTCATTTTCAGACGTTTTTTGAAAACTAAAAAGTGTATTGGAACATTGACCAAATCTTTAAACAAATTTTTTACTTGTTTCTGGTGGTAACTGGCACCTCAAGGAACATATAAAAGGAGTAGAAATATTAATGAGATTATTAATTCTGTCGGAGTGAGAGTAAACACAGATATATATCTCTCCTACCTGAACTTCTTTTCTGTTACCACCACATTTTCTTTGCATATATTATGTTCATTTTGGATCTACACTAGCTGCTGGATATGACTTGTACAGGTATAGTTGGAATTTACTTTTTTTTTTTTTTAATTTATGACTTATTTAGATTTAAATATATTTTAATTACCAAATATGTAATATATTTTAATTAACAATCTACCTTTTGCTTCAGTGCTGCCTACGATGTTACTGTGCCAGCACAAGGAAAAGGTGTAATCAAGATAGATATTCAAGTAAAAGTACCAGAAGGTTGTTATGAAGAATAGCTCCAAGATCTGGTCTTACTTTTTTTTTGTTTTTTTGTTTTTAATCACATTGATGTTAGAGATGGTGTCATTGATAGTGAAATGTTTCTGTGGTTCTCTTCAGTTATTCTAAAGTATATTTTATTGTGAAAAAGAGAGATCAAATTTCACAACTAATTTGTGAACGAATATTTATTCCTAATTTGTTAGAGGAAGTTTAGGACATTGAGTATACCAAATGCCCCTGTGCCGCAAACTTTTTTTTTTTTGAATCAACAGAAATTAGTAGTAGTAGTAGTAATCAAACAACTAGCTAAATATACAGTGTGAATTAGTGATTCTCAACGATTACAGTGATAAGAGTGAGTAACTTATGTGTTAATGAAATGACTGAGGCGGTCTGCCTAAGGAGGCGGTTGTTATTTCCTAAAACATGCCTACTGAACTTCAATGAAAAGATGGTGTGGACTGTACGTTTAGCTATGGAGTATTCAGATTTTAAACCAGTGTTCAAGGAGGGTCAGGGTCTTCAGCAGCCATATATCACAGTTGGAACAGAAGAGGCAGTTAAACATTTAACTACAGATGGCTTTCAGAATATTGTGATGGTTGTTCCAGAAGAAGGTATTTTCACAAAGGTCATACTTTTCAAATATCCAACTTACTTGGATCCCGATCATCTCCTTTACAATGACAGTGTTGTTTGGGTAAAGAGAAACATTGTTCATTATAAAAAACAAAGTCAGGTTATAGCTTTAATAAAAGGTGAGGCTCCTAAAAAAATTTTTGTACAAGGACTAGGCTATAGAAAAGTTTCAAAATACCAAGAGAAGCCAAAATTATGCCTGAAGTGTTATTATTGGGGGCATTTGGTTTTGAAATGTCAGTACGACCCCAGGTGTAAGTACTGTGGTAATAAACATGACTCTAAAGAGTGTACAAAGAAACAAAAATTTCCATTTTGTTGTAATTGTAGAGGTAAGCATACTCCTTGGTCTTATCTATGCCCCATGAATCCTATAAATGCTGTTGCAGGGGGGTGGTATTCTGCCAGCTAAGGGGAAACAAACTAGCTAGGCCCACACAACTGAAAGTCCTAAAGTCCTGTAGTATACAAATGTAACCTAATTACTACTATTATATTGAATTTTTTGTAGTAACTTTACTAAACTAATCTATGCCTTTGAGATATGTATGTATGTAAGCATCTTTCCCATTCAAAACAATATATAATTAACAAATTATAATGTTCGATAATTAAAGGATAATTGGATTAATAAAAGAAAACAAATTAAAAAATATATTTTTTTTGATTTATAGAGGGATATAAAAGAGGAGGTACTCCTGTTCAATTCACTTGACACAGATGTCAGTAGCATATTATATACCTTGGGCAAAAGTTTATGTTGTGACTACCGGGCACACTGATTACCTTTGTCGACATGAACAATTTGAGAAAGAATGAGTCAAATAAAAGAAGGTGGTTATCACTCAGACGAGATATGAAGCCAATCTTCATAGACAGGATGAATGACTGGTTCAGGGAATACCAAATCCCAGAAGATATTGATACATTTGTTGATGACCTTAATCACCAAATTGAAAGTTGTCTTAGAATTCAGCGCCGTACGCCTCGACGAAGACCCCCTCGGAAGAAAAAGCCTCGAGGCAAAGATCCACAGAGTAAAGCTGAAGAATTAATTCACATGTGGAGTAAGGCAGCATCCTCATCCTCCCTCTCAACGGAAATCGTCATGGAACAGATCCTGCTACAGAATGACAGAAGAACTAGAATAGCGAGAGCACAGTCTAGTGAGGACGAATATGGAGAACCTATCACAGCCCAGGAAGTAAGGGCGGCTGTTAAGAGAGGTAAAATTACAGCACCTGGTGAGGATGGCATTACCTACGACATACTTAATGCATTGTGTGAAGTGCCTGGGAATCCACTACTCCTATTGTTTAACAAATCATTCCTAAATGGAGTTCTGCCCACACAATGGAAACACGCCAAAATTGTTCCCATACCAAAACCGAATGACCCTGGCAATTACAGACCTATCAGTCTCGTGTCATGTACTTGCAAGATGCTGGAAAAGATCATCCTAAAACGACTGTTACACAAAATAGGTAGGTTTGGGGAAGGAGTCAATGGATATGTCAAAGGACGGAGCACAGCCAATTGTATAATTAATTACCTGGTTAATGACACGGCTAGGTACTCTGTATTTGTTGACATAAAAGGAGCCTTCGACAAAGCCCAGGGAATTGCGATCCTGGACGAGCTTGCATGTATGGGTGTCAAGGGGAGACTCATGAAATGGATTGAAGACTACCTCACAGGGAGGAAAGCTAAGGTCTACTTCAATGGAGCAATCTCAAGAACAATGAATATGGAACTCGGGACCCCCCAAGGAGGAGTCTTAAGCCCTACACTATTCAATGTACTTATGAATGCAATTGCCAATATTGATTTTCCTGAAGGAACACAACTAGTGGGATATGCAGATGATGTCCTAATACAAGCTCCCACCTTTGATAAAATAAAACAGGCCATTGAACTCCTTGGAAGGAAATGTATTGAGCTCGGTTTCACTCTCTCCACAAACAAGACAAAAGCATACTCCCATCGCAAGCGGAGAGAAAATGAAGAACTACAAATTAATGGTGTAACACTTGAATGGGTTGACCACTATCGGTACCTTGGCGTCACCGTCGGTTCAAACAAGGGAAAGAAAGAGGAGCTCAATCAAATCATAGGAACATGCAAAAGTCGACTCAGGGAACTGAAACTGAAAGCTATGACTTGGAATGATGGCCATGGAGCCTCTATTGCTGTACTTAAAATGATGTACACAAACTATGTACGCTCCGTCATTGACAACGCAGCACCTGTTTTATGTACTTATTCACAAAGTGATATGAATAGGCTAGAAAGCATACAGGATGAAGCCATTTCAATCATTCTTGGAGTTCCAAAGAAAAAAACTGCTGAAATGTCCAATCTACAAAAAGAGTTATTATCCCTTCCCAGTATTAAAGAAAGAATTGTGGAACTGAATGCTAAGCTTGCAATTAGGATTGCCAGAGATCCCCATTATAATGACATGGCTAAAAAAAAATTGAGCTCTGTGCTACTTTCAGGGGGAAACAAGAGAAGCAAAAAATGGCATCACAGAGCAGTCGGCTACCTTGAAGATCTTCACCTACTTCAACAAGCTCGTGAGCTCATGCCTGTAGAAAGATTACCTCCCTGGGTGGATCCCCTGAATGACTCGTGCAGGATTATCATCAATGATATGGTAAAGAAAAAAACCAACATGGTACACAAAGAAATAAGCCACAAGTATCTTAAGGAAATTTATAATGAAGCTGGAGATGAACTAGATCAAATCTTCACTGATGGGTCATCTAATCCTATTAATGGCCGGGCGGGTGCAGCATACACGGTAATTAAGAAGGATGATGTATTTTTTCCTCCCAAAAATGAGGAAAAAGCGCGCATTGAGAACTATACCTCTTCAACACAAGCAGAGTTAACTGCCATTGCTATGGCGTTAAGGTATATTATTGAACAGAATACTACTGGTGCAGTGATTTGCACCGATTCGAGAGCAGCACTGCAAAGCCTAAATAAAGATCGGGACGAGAATCTTTCAATAGTCGCTGAAATTAAGAGAGTTGTGAAGGTACTAACCAACCAGGGAAGAGTTGTCAAGTTCCTGTGGATTCCCTCCCATGTTGGAATCTATGGAAATGAACGCGCAGATGTGTTGGCAGCTGAAGGCGCTGACGGAGACCATATTGAATACTTCATACCCAAGACTCTTCTAGAAATTAGAAGTATTATTAGGGAACATCATCGTCATCTCAATCATTATGAAACCCCCAAAAAAAGAGAATGTGGTGGTTGCGGGAGAGAATTAATAATAGAGAAAAAACATCTTGGATACAAATGTCCACACGTACAGCAGCTTTTTGTTAACAACATATAATAAAGATGATTTATAATGTATCTTATCTACCATTTGACAGAGGCTGTTTACCTTGGAGACTGGTTGGAAATATATGAATTGAATTTCAAATCTTATTGTTCCTTCTATTACATTTTTATATATGACTAATAAATACTTCTATAATTATTAACACAATATTATTATTATCCCTTTCACCAGATGGAATTATTATGTTCATAAAGAGTTAAGGATTACAGGTTACCAAATTATACATTCACTCTTCCAATTAGAATGAGTAATAATGGTTTTTTTTAATGGTTTATAATCATTTCAAAATAAAATAAATGATCCATATTCTTTTTTGACTCACAGTTTTGTTATAAGACAGAGCAGCTGCACACTTGCTTTACAGTTGCTCAGTTGCTCTCTCTCCATGTGACCAGGTTTGCGTTCTCTCTCTCTCTTTCTCTCTTCACACAATTAGGTCAATGTTTTTAATAATATTCCTTTACATAACGGATTTTTATTTAGTTAAAATCTAGCCAAGGAAACCTGGTCCCAAATTCAAGAGTACTTAGAAGTAACATTTTCGTTCCCCAGGATAGTGTGCTGAGAGCATGGATGGAGATCATGAGACGTTCCTCTTCACCAGTGAGAGCGTAGGCGAAGGCCACCCCGACAAAATTTGCGATCAGATCAGCGATGCAGTGCTTGATGCCCATCTTAGCCAGGACCCTGACGCCAAAGTTGCTTGTGAAACGTGTACCAAAACTGGTATGATCCTGATCTGTGGGGAGATTACGTCCAAGGCCCGAGTTAATTATCAACAAATTGTGCGTGATATTGTTAAGAAAATTGGTTTTGATGATTCACGAAAGGGCTTTGACTACAAGACCTGCAATATTCTTCTGGCCCTGGAGCAAAAGTGTGCGGAGATTGCTAATGGTGTACACATCGGGCGCAGTGATGACAACACTGGTTCAGGGGACCAGGGACTGATGTTTGGTTACTGCCACTGATGAGACCGACTGAGTGCATGCCCTTAACTATTATGCTGGCACACCGTCTCAATCAGAAGATTGCAGAGCTGCGAAGAGATGGGACGTTCTGGTGGGCGCGACCTGACTGTAAGACTCAAGTCACATGCCAGTATGCCTTCGATCAAGGAGCTGTTATTCCCAAAAGAGTGAACACTGTTGTCGCTTCTGTACAGCACTCGGAACAAATTACTGTCGAAGCTTTGCGTGACGAGGTTATAGAGAAGGTCATCAAGGTCATTATTCCTGAAAAATATATAGATACTCAAACGAAATACCACATCAACCCTTGCGGAGAATTCATCATGGGTGGACCTCAAGGTAACGTTGGGCTAACTGGTAGGAAAATCATCGTTGACACTTACGGTGGGTGGGGCGCTCACGGCGGGGGAGCATTCTCTGGCAAAGATTACACAAAGATTGACCGCTCAGCGGCCTATGCCGCCCGATGGGTTGCCAAGTCACTGGTGAAAAACAAATTATGTAGACGCTGTTTGGTTCAGGTATCTTACGCCATTAGTGTTGTGCACCCCATAAGCATCAGCATCTTCCACTATGGCACCTCACAGTACACATCAAAACAGCTTCTGAAGATTGTTAACCACAACTTTGATCTACGACTAGGACATATTGTCAAGGAGCTGGGCTTAAAGAGACCAATTTACAGTGATACGTCGTGTTATGGACATTTTGGACGGCAACAGTTCTCTTGGGAGCAGCCCAAGAAGTTGACCATCCCTGAATTTTAGAGTCAAATAATTCTTAAGGATGACTATCATTTTTACGTTTTTCATCAAGTCCCTGTTAATATGGGAGAACACTATGTCTATGCTTGATTCACAACTCTCCTAAACACGAGAGTGAAGTTATACAACTTGAGAACACTTTCCCACCAGGAGACTTGAACCCTAGCCAGCACAGAAGCATGGTGGGAACCTTTAATTTTATATTCAATTGATAGTTTTATATACTTTTTTGACGTTTTATATACCAGAGTATATAAAATCTCCGGGCCTTTTATATATCAGAGTAAATAAAATTAAAATGACTCTATAAGACCAGCGTCTGGGTCAAGATAAATACGTTTTCTTCCACTAAACTGAATCCAGTTTTCTTTATCTTTTTTTCGGTGGGGGGTTCTATGTCCTCCTCCTCCTCCTCCTCCTCCTCCTCCTCCTCCAACTGTTTGTGGTTCTCCTCCTCCTCCTCCTCCTCCTCCTTCTCCTCCAACTGTTTGTGGGTCTCCTCCTCCTCCTCCTCCTCCTCCTTCTCCTCCTCCAACTGTTTGTGGGTCTCCTCCTCCTCCTTCTCCTCCAACTGTTTGTGGGTCTCCTCCTCCTCCTTCTCCTCCTCCAACTGTTTGTGGGTCTCCTCCTCCTCCTTCTCCTCCTCCAACTGTTTGTGGGTCTCCTCCTCCTCCTCCTCCTCCTCCTCCTTCTCCTCCTCCAACTGTTTGTGGGTCTCCTCCTCCTCCTCCTCCTCCTTCTCCTTCAACTGTTTGTGGGTCTCCTCCTCCTCCTCCTCCTCTTCCTCCTCCTCCTCCTTCTCCTCCTCCAACTGTTTGTGGGTCTCCTCCTCCTCCAACTGTTTGTGGGTCTCCTCCTCCTCCTCCTCCTCCTCCTCCTTCTCCTTCAACTGTTTGTGGGTCTCCTCCTCCTCCTCCTCCTCCTCCTCCTCCTTCTCCTCCTCCAACTGTTTGTCGGTCTCCTCCTCCTCCTCCTCCTCCTCCTCCTCCTCCTTCTCCTCCTCCTCCAACTGTTTGTGGGTCTCCTCCTCCTCCTCCTCCTCCTCCTCCTTCTCCTCCTCCAACTGTTTGTGGGTCTCCTCCTCCTCCTCCTCCTCCTTCTCCTCCTCCAACTGTTTGTGGGTCTCCTCCTCCTCCTCCTCCTCCTCCTCCTCCTTCTACTGTTTGTGAAGTTTTTACCTTTCCTACTCCTTCTCCTGCATTTTGTAATTCTCCTCCTCCATGTGATTCTTTTGTTTGTTCTTCTTTCTCGACTTCCACATAAATGTTAAATTTAATGCTAGCAAATGTGTCTGAGGAATTAATATTCTTAGCTAACATTTTACATTCCACCTCATTATGACCGTCTTCGAGTTCAAGTTTCATAACCACGAATGGGGGTAGTGAATTTTCTTTCATTGGGAAACTGTCCGAATAAAATCCACAATTAAATATATCTTGACTTGCAGCATGGGTACATGATATCAACAATTTGTTCATGTAAAATCGTTTTCCTTCCTTTCGACATTTTTTACGTGATGCCTCTAAATTGTTCTTTAATTTGACGTCTTTTATTTCACGTCGATCTGTATAAATATCAGGTGTGAAATTATGGAAATTCCATGGAAATATTAATATAATTGGATTTTTTGTATAATATCCCCTATCAATATTAGAATTTGTATATAGTTTATTTATGTAATATGCAGAATAACCATTGGTAAAGTTGTGGATTTCATCATAATAACTAAGGAATTTATTAAAGGGTTGAATTAGTGTCTTATCAGTTTCAGTAATAGTTTTAGGATTATACGAAATTGGTGGTTTGGGAACAATAAAGAGACCTTTATAAGTTTTTATGTCTTCGATAAATGGCGAGAATAATGATTCTATAAGTTTGAATTTCATTTGGGATTTTCGAAGTTTAGACGAATCTGTGGAGGATTGTAATAATTCTTGAAGTAATTCATGAGGTTGTTCGACAGGATTCCATTTGACTGATGACGTGAGGAACGCCAGAGGACTCATTTTCACTTGTTTGTAATTCTACTCCGCCTTCTTCTCCTCCTCCTCCTTCTCCGACATCTTGTAATTCACCTACTCCTCCTCCTCCTCCTCCTCTTCCTCCTCCTCCTCCTCCTCCTCCTCCTCCTCCTCCTCTTCCTTCTCCAGTGTCTTGTAATTCTCTTCCTCTTCCTCCTCCTCCTCCTCCTCCTTCTCCGGCATCATGTAATTCTCCTCCTACTCCTCCTTCTCCAGTGTCTTGTAATTCTCTTCCTCTTCCTCCTCCTCCTCCTCCTCCTTCTCCGGCATCATGTAATTCTCCTCCTACTCCTCCTTCTCCAGTGTCTTGTAATTCTCTTCCTCTTCCTCCTCCTCCTCCTCCTCCTCCCTCTCCATCGTCTTGTAATTCTTCTGCTCCTCCTTCCCCTGCATCATGTAACTCTACTCCTTCTCCTGCGTTGTATAATTCCCCTCCCACTACTCCTACGTTGTGTAATTCCCCTCCCACTCCTCCTCCTACATCTTTTATTACCTCAATGGACTTTGGTGTTGTGTCATGGCTGATGGAATTGTAATTGTTATCCTTTTTATATAATTTTTTAGTATTTTTAGATTTTTTCCGTGAATTAATGACTACTATAACTGTTAGGAAAATAATTAATATTATTAACATAATAATTGTTGACAGTAGATTATTCATTCTTAATTTTCTCTTTTTTTAATTATATGATTTTTAATTCAGATATTTTTAAAAAATAAAGTAATTATGCAACCAAAGTCAAATATGTTATTGTTTTTATCCTGTTGAGTAGTTTTCCAGTATTAAGTGATATTGGATATTATATTAAATATTGGAATACCATTCAATATTGAATGAGTAATTCAATGTTGAATGAGTCATTCAATGTTGGATTGTTTTCCAGTATCCAGCACTATACTATATACTCTATACTATGTCGATATTGATTAGTTTTCTGGTTAGTATCCAATGATATTGGATAGTATATTCAACATTGAACGTGTGCAGATGTGACAGCAGTCACAAACACCCTGATGGATAGTTGAAAAAAAAGAGATTTGAATCCCTGATTAAAAAAAAAAAAAACTACTACTACTACTACCATACTTAAATTACTTACTGTTTTGCTTACTGAACACTGTAATACAACAGGTGTTGATGCAAACTCTAATCCCCAAAATGCCGTCCCTACCACAGGTGTTATTAGAAAACATATTTGCACTTGTTCCATATCGTCATCTTTTAATTATTTGTTCCAGAGTTTGTAAAATTTGGAGCCATGTTATTCTTGACTCGTCATACATGCCATTCCGCACTCTTTATCATCGATTAATATGGGATTCATATACTCTTTTCCCTAGTCCACTTCTACATAGCAATGAAGATGGTAATTTGTCTCTTTACAATGCATCCTATATTGTGGAACAATTATGTTACATCAAATACAACATAACCGATGGAAGATACTGTATGAGAGGCCTTCTAAAGATGATCGAGACTAAAATGAATAACTGGTCGAAAATGGGTCAAGAAAAAAAAGACTCTGAACTATTTGAGTTATTGAATGATCATCCTATGTTTACATCAACATTAAAAACAATGTACGAGTGTTAATCATCCTTTAAAAGGTATGATAAACAAAAACAATGTGTGGTCTTTAGTGACAGCTATGACAATGTTCTCTCGGGATACAGATGAAATTTTACAATTGTTAAATATTTGTCTTCGAATGTATCCCACATCAACTGTTCTGGATATTTTTTATGGATATACAGTTATTTTTCTTTTTTCTTTTCAAAACTTACAGCAATCTAATATTAATCATTATAAGGTACATTCTGCACTCTATCTGACAGAAAATATAATTCTTCAATCGTCAGAACAAACATATTATTGTGAACAGGCCCTTCTAATCAATCATGTTCCAAGTAAAGGTGAAATTACACGTGTCGATTATGTTCCTGGAGTGGATATAGTCAGTATAGTTTTGAAGATAGTAAAGCGGCATTCATCTTTGCAATTTTTAATTATCGAATCGCAGCCACAATCACCACTTGTACAACAGTTACCGCAAAATGCTATTTGTTCATTTTCTATGATTAATTCTTTTTCTTTTTCTTTTGATGTATTGGTGCTTATGCCAGATTCTTCTGATATTAATAGGGAGGAAGACTGGAGACAAAAATTGAAAGAAATTTCAGTAATCAAATTTAGAAACATTTTATCTGAACAAAATAAACCCTGCTATAATTTAAATATTAATGTATATCTACTAATGGTAAGTAAGAGGAATCAGGATTTATGTTGGATTATGTATTGTATTTTGGGACTACGTAACTTTATAATTCCTGTAAGTACTGAAATGTGTCAGGTGCAAGAAAGGAGTTGTGAAGACAATGTTTTAGTTATTTGTTCATCTATTTCAAGTATATATATGTACTGTTATGACCATTATTGTAATTCTTATATGGAAAAATTTTGTGTTATTACAATAGATGGGAGTTTTCAAAGATTTCTAGATGATGTTCTCTCTATATATAATTTATATGACCGACATGAATATGATGGTGAATGCAATTGTTGGTTACCACCTCCGTTAACTTACAGTGAGATTTATAGTGCCTATGCATTATCTTATCATAGAACACCAGATTTTATATTTTGGTTAAAAACAAAATGCACCTTTAATGGTGAATATCATCCAAGTTATAATTATTATATCATTTATACAGATATGTTAATAACATTTCAAACTATGCCAACATTTTCATTAGTTCGATTATTTAAAGGAAAAGATGTAATTTGTGAACATCATATGATTGCAACAATCACTAACAATTTAAAATTTGATGTATTGGAAATTGAATTGAATAATTCATTTGAAAAAGATATTAATACAATTCTTGGACAACAATTGGCGACATTTAATGAAATTAATATAAGTGAACGCCACTACTGTCTTCATTGTTCTAAATCTCTAAAGGATGAATATTTTGCTCTAAAACAAAAAATCAATTGGTGTGATATGGTAGCGGTAAGATTTACACGTTTTAATAGTTTTGATTTAATATGTGCTCAATGTGCAAATATCAATGATGAGGAATAACTGTATATTAATATTTTATTTCATCCTATTTTATATAAAAAAATGTACATTTAAACTGACCATATATTAATTATTATATTATAAATATAGATATGTTACAACAGGTTGTCAAACTATACCAACTAACTTTGTATTTTAGTTACCATCTCAATGAGGTTTATAGTATTTATACATTATCATAGAACACCAATTTTTATATTTATGGGGGGTTAAATTAAGTTCTGAGTCGGGGTCAAGGATGGCAGTAGCGACACTTCACTGATGAAGAAGATGATGTGTTCATGGACGCTTGCAAAAATAAGGACGTAGAGAATCTGGCCATATTATCGACTTGATAGAGAGATTCTTGGATGCACCCCCATCCCCCTTCCCCTACCTCCACGTCTTAGTCTCACTATATTTTATGGAAAGATAATAATAACACAAATGAGATTATAATAGAGATAGTAATTATTGTATACCTGGGATGGAAGGTATATAAACAGGCAAATTATGAGGGTTTATAGACCAGTTCATCTGTTCCTGTAATCACAGTAAGTACTGTTCCTGAGTGTAGTCGTATACCAAAAACAAATTTATTTACCATACCATTTGATTTTTTATTAAATAAAAAAATAATGGGAGATGTTATTACTGATTCACAAGTTAAAATTTTAGTTGGTAAATATTTTATTGATATATTAAATTATTCAATTAATCTTTATAATTATAATATAAAGCATATTTATTTGCCAATGTTTGATATGTTAGATAGTGAATTTAATAATATTATATCAGTTATGTTTGACACATATATAGATATATGTCAAAATATTGGGTTTTTAATAATAAATGGAAAATGGGATCATTACCGATGTGAATTAATTCTTGATTTTATTCGAAGACAATTTAGTTATTATTTATACAAACTCCTAAAAAGAATTCATATTATCAAATTATACATTATTCTCTTAGAAAATACGTTACGATATCAAGGATGGGCTCTTATGGAATCTATTTGGATTATACAAGGAAAAATACCTTATTCTCTAATTAGAAAACCTATATTGAATGAAAGATGTATTAAACCCATTCTTCTGTCCTATACCGATATATATGACCTAAAAGATAATTTAAGTAATGTATATAATCGATCACCTACTGTAAAATATGTCAATGAAGTAACAAGAATTGTTATATATAATTTGTATAATTTACTTATGAAAAAATTTAAATGTGTAAATTGGTTAGAGACTATTCTTCTCTGTTCTCTCCCAAAACAAAATCTTAAAAGATTAAACTGCCTTCCTAAAACAAAATCTGAAAACAATTTAGAATGTTTAGGGGATATTCTTCGAACTATTGATCTTCATATATATAAAGATGGGGAAGTCTATAAATATAAGAAACATCGCTGATTTATGTATGTATGTGTTGTATGGTGTGGAAATAATCTAAATCATATTTTTTTCTTTTGTCTACAGGATGTTTAAGTAAGAATAGACTTATTGATTGGCTTCCATCATCATCATCATTATCATCATGATGTTGCTGTTAGAAGATTTCATTTGGCAACCACTTTCATATGAAATTCAACTGTATTTAGATGATGTTTATAGTACACACATATTTAACCTGTGGACAGTTCTTTGTGGTCTTTTTTGGTATTATTCAGGGCTTAGAGAAGTGAATTTTGTTGCACTTCTTTTTTGCCTAATATGTGAAAGAAACAGAGAAGTTTGCAGGAAGCAAGTTCAATATATGGTTATATATTTCTGCTTAGGAATTGGTATATGTACTATAGATGACACAAATGTCTTATTTCTAGTAGCATGTTTAATGCTTACTTATTTTATGTGGAAATTAATCTATGGAGTACATGGTTATTATATGGTTTTAAGTATGGGATTAATGTTACTCCTTTTTTTTTATATGAACTGTTATCAGGTTATATTAACTTTATTTTATTTAATTATTCTATTTTACAGTACATATATCATAATAATCAAAGAATTTCCTGAAGGCAACCAAACAGATTTATTTCATGGTGCATTTTTACATTTAATAATGTTAATGATACACCCAAAGAAAAAGAAATCCTCTCTACCTAAGTTAGTAAATATTGAAGTTGATTTAGATCACATTCTGTTGCAAGATCTTTCAGTTGCACATGTTCCATTCTGGGGACATCATATAAATAATAAATTTTCACCTCAATTCCACCCTGAACTACCAATAGATGGTTATCCACGTTCATCTTTCTTTTCTGAAGATGAACGATTATCTTGGCAAGGTGAGATTGCTTATTTCCAGCCGAAATCTACTGTCTTAAATTGTGCATCAAAAATAAGATTAGAACATCTTCAAAATATATGTAATTATGCTAACGATTGTTATTGGCAAGAGCACATTTTTATTTTTGGAAAACATATACTTACCAAGAAGGAACTTGATGAAATAATGAGTTTTATAAACCCAAAGGACACTGTGGTGTCTATTTATGCTCGTGGTGGATGGGTTGAGAGTTTTTTGCTGAATCGAGGTGTGAGCATTATTCCAACAGAAAACACAGAAAGATTAGAGTATATAACTGCAGTTAAATGGTTACCAAACGGGTATATTAGGCATATAGTTAAAGAAACTTGTATTAATAAAGAATATTCAAATGCCAATATACTTATAATCAATGAACCAATTGGGAATTTTTATATGACTATCGTTAGTATACTTAAAAATTTCAAAGGACGACTAGTGATAATGTTTGGTTCCAACTTTCCTATGGTTATTAAAAGTGTTTTAAATGAAAAATACATTCATGTACAAACATCTAGTGTGCCCATTTTTATTAGGTCTACTGTTCATTTTTATATGAGAATAGACATATGAATATTGGAGTTATTATTGTGTAGAAATATATAATGAGAATTGATGACATTATTAATAGTTTTGATTTTTTAAATTAGGCACCCCCCAAAAATTCCTGGCTTGTACTAATGTGAGGTTTAATTTAAGGTAAATAAGTTAATAAAGGATGATTCTGACTTTAATTATATACAGTTATAATTACCCTCAACATCTCAATGGTAATAATGATTTAAGTAAATAAAGCCAGTGACAAGTCACAGTCAGGCAGAACAAGTACAGCCAGTGACAAGTAAGTCAGGCAGAACAAGCGCAGCCAGTGACAAGTCAGTCAGGCAGAACAAGCACACCCAATGACAAGTCAGGCAGAACAAGCACAGCCAGTGACAAGTCTGGGCTAAGTTTTTATAATTGCTGTTATACAAAGCTTAAAAGAACAAGAGGTCATAAAGTGTTTGTGATGATTAAAATTTTATTAGAATAGTTGTTTTTTCAAGGATATTTTCATCAATATATATCAAAAGTTAGAAGAGCTTTAATTAAAAATTAGGTAACTGTTACTTTAAGCACTGTAATCTGAATGAATTTCATCTTGTGGGTGAGCTGATAGATAATTTATTACCAAAGTTTTCTTAAGACCTCTATCCTTAACAACTTTCCAAGTGTTTTTTTTTAAAGCTGGTCTCCTCATTTCTTTTCGCCTGATGCTCTTTCAACTGCTGTACTTCGTCCCGTAGGTAATTTAATTCTGTCCTCAGAGCTTCAACTAGTTCAATTATTAAAACATCCATAATGTATAATAAA
>NW_027189149.1:2327147-2349647 GCF_040958095.1 Procambarus clarkii | reverse complement strand
TGAATAAATTCCTGATTTGTATACCTAAAAAGTAGTCTTCTAAAACTTCCCGTTTATCTTGATGTATAAAACCAGATGAAATTATTTTTTGTAGGATAATTCTAGATAATCTATTCTTATCTATATCACAATTCTTATACTGAAATTGGTTCTTAATTATGTAATGTAAACTTTCCAGTATTATTTTAAAAGATTCTGTCAAATTCATATTCTTTGCAGAACATTTGGGTTTCACTTCATTCTTATGTAAGTCGATTATCTTCAGTATATTATTTCTATACTTTTGAAGTGGGAATTTTACTTCACAGCAGTTACATTCCATAATTGGAATGATTTCATTCTTCAATCTAAACCCTTCATGTATGAAAGTTTGTTTATTTCTTGATATTTGAGTCTTTAAATTTTCATACTTGGTTTTAAATAAAAAGGCTGACTCTTCAAAAGATTTATCATCATCATCGATATCATCATCATCATCATCATCATCATGCTTATCCTTTTTTTTCATTGCCTTTATTATATATAATATTTCATTAATTTTATCTAATGTAGTTGTATATACTATAAATGGTGCTCTCTTACACTCATGATCTATTATTTTCTGGAATGATATAAATATGCCATTACATTTTATGCAAATGTACCAACCATTGTTATTATCCACGTAAGAAAATGTGGATAATTTTTCCAACTGATCATTAATTATCCATATTTTATATTTTTGTTTATCTTCCAATTCTGGATAGGATAGGGAGATAATTTTTTTTATTCTCTTATGGTATTCTTGAACATAAGTCAGTGTTCTTATACTAGAGTACAGATGAGTCCCCTTTAATATAAAATATTTAGGGAGACCATCATAGAGTTGTTCTTCTGATGTAAAGGTGGTTGGTGGCACACTGGGGAGTGGATCTCGACGATTCACGTTGTTCTTAATTGGAGCCATTGAAAACAATAAAGCAGAAGAATCCCACAGGCTGGAGAATCATGCATGTGTATACAACTGGCATTGAGACATCTTGTAGTTTTTAGGTTGTGCAGTGTTCTCACAGAGTAAATCCGAACCCTAAAACAAAGAAAAAAGTGTCACTTTTTATTTTATTCGTTTAACATAAAGATAAAATAATAGTATATTATGCTTGTTTAACTTTTTTTTTTAATATATAAACGATGTTTTTTTCATATGAATTAAGCCTAAACTTAAAAAATAAAGTATCTGAAATTAATAAATTTAAACAAATATATTTAGGTCTAGATAATAATAAAAAAGTTCAAGGGTTAGTTGTAAAAACCATGGAATATGGTTTTTTAACTAATTTAATGAAACATGAAAATATTGGGATTTGGCCACACAACCAGAAGAAAACTCTAATCACTAATTGGAAAGTTAGAGAGGTTAGAAACTTACTAAGAGCAATAGAATATTTAAATTTCATTAGAGGTCATAAAAAGATTAAAAGATAAAAGATAAAAAGATAAAAAGATTGCAAGTATTTACCTCCTTAAAATTTTCTTAGATTAAGGACCTGCCCGAAACGCTGCGCGTGCTAGTGGCTTTACAAGACTGTAATTACCATAATTGTATCCTCACATTCCTTATGTACATTCTTGTATATGCATAAATAAATAAATAAATAAATAAATAAATTAAGGAAGAGATAGTAGGAGATAAGGATATGTACACTTTATTAGGTTTAATTGATCTTGAAACTTGTGTTTTAAATTTACACAAAATATTAATGAGAGGATTGTTATCACCAGAAAAATGTGGTTATGTAAGTACTAATATACGCTGTACAAAGATTAGTAATAACACAAGTGTCAAGGGTTTGTATGTATATCCACATATCCATTCAATTCAGGATGGAGAAAATCGTATTTTGGCTATTTTGGACAATTACAATTCTACATTGACCCAAAAAATATTCACATTTTTAGGGCCAGAGGAAGAATTTGAATGGATTTTTAAATTAATTTCATGGTTTATCCTAGAAATGCTTACTCTCCATCCTTTTTCAGATGGAAATGGTCGTTTGACACGTCTTTTAGTCAATTATATATTGTCAACATTAATGCCATTTCCAACATCTATCATTGGGAATTTAGAATGGGCTATTATCCATGATCGAAAACTAAATACAAAAAAACAACGCCCACCTCTTAACATAGTCAAATTAGTAATTGAAAGTGTCTTGTTCAATTGGCAAATGTATTTTTATCTGTTATCTGTGGTCAGAAAAAAATAATGAAACTTTATATTATATTCATATGTTTAATTCTTTCTTCAATAATATTAAATTACATTTATAAGAAAAATATGAGTAATAATCCAAAGATAGACTCGAATTTAATATTAATGTCACACCCTCCATATGAAAAGATTACAAGAAAGATGGATTGTACTATTAACAATATAGCATGCCAGAAAAATGAAGACTGTCAAACATTTTGCTCTTCTTCTTTAGGAGTTACTTGCATTAATAGTGTTTGTAATTATGACACTGATCATAAATGTTTAAATGGAGGATTTCCTATTAATTATGTTGGGGAAACTAATTTAATAACCACCATATGTGCTTGTATGGATAATGGACACTATATCGGTGAGCAATGTCAATACCAAAATTCCTTTCGACCAACGTCTCACAAAAGCTTCCCTATTAGCTAAAGACAGATGTATATTATTTTAAATAAAAAAAAAAAAAAAAAGATTTTCCCATCTATAAGTATACTACAATTTCACTATGTTGCTCTTTAAAATGAATGATCGATATTATACTAATCCACTTATTCAAAATTATGATCCGTTAAAACGAACTTATCAAGACTCACATATCAATCCCAATACTGGGACTTTTAATAAAATAACTCGTGATCTTCAAACTATAAGTTGTACTTCATCAAGAAAAAATAAGACGAGTTTATATGGTTTTGGATCACTAACAGATATGTGTGGGAAAAGAGAAATTGATTTGATTTTATTAACAAATGGAACAGTTCATCATTTATATCGTAGATTTTGGGAGACAAACACTATAAGTGGTTCCCATGTCATACGTCTACCTAGTTTAGATTATATACATTTTATCTTGGATGTTGATTTAAAAAAAATGTGTACTCTTGAATCATTTCGTTTATCGACAGCTGAGTACCTAGAATATCTAACACTTAAACAATCAGGGTCATCCTTACAATTAACAACATCCATTGTTAATGGACAGATCTATTATAATACAAATTATGTCATATATGAACTTGTTTCTCATATTGTTTATTATTTAGGTCTAGACTGGCTACCAATTTATATTTTAGGTAAATCACAAACGTTTACTCAAGGATTTCATCTTGAAATACCCCACCTAACTCTTTCCTATTATGATTTTGCCCTAATGTCCAATTCATGTAAAGAACTCTTACCTACCCTCGTAGATATTACTACCAATTATAGTATTTTTGGCTCTCAAAAAATTCAACTGCAAACACCTTTAAACGAAATGGACTGCACCTATTTACCATATGCTGTTTTCCACAAAAATAATATTTACGATATGTCAAACTCACCACCCTCATATATTTTATCAAGTATGGGTGAAGTTTTTGACTTATTTAATATCTGTAAATATCATGAACCTTCATCCATTAGAGGATTCCCAACTATTATCGGATTGGATGATGATACATATGCTCTGGATGTTTTTCAGAAAAATGTTCAAACATTTATGCAAAACAAAGAAAATATTGATGACGCCGAAAATTATGTTACTATATATGAAAATTATGATAATTCTAGGGAGAGAGATGAAGAAAAAATACCAGATATAACAGAAGAAGATTTTTTCATGTTTTCCAATGTTAACAATATTATCAATAAAATTATAGTGGGTTTATTTTTTGTTACACTTAGTAAGGAATATAAACTTTCTATATATAAATCTCTTCATTTTCAAGAGGAACAAGAAGAAGAGAATAACCAACTCTTAATTATACTTGAAAAATATCCAAATAGTTATATACATATTAACGAAATTCCGCATTACCTGATTCTTCTTACAAATGACAATGACGCTGAGGCAAACTTTGACTACGATAAAATACAAATGACAGCAAATCGTATTGAAAAAGTGTTTACAGTTCAACCTTTAAGGCAAACATCTATTCGCGGAACAGTTGCCAGTAGCAATATCAGTCGAGATACCAATTCTTTCTTGAAACGAATTCAGCCATTTACCATTGAACATATAACCCGTTTATGTTTGCAGAGTAAACAACATCTTCACACTGTCTTGTATCTTTTAGCATTGTTATATGTTAAAAAGATCCGTCAAAAGTCCCTGGGAATGACATTTCCTGACTACAATTATTTTATAGCCAAAATAATTAGAGATTTAAATTTTAATCACTTAGATACTGGACCACTTTATGAAATCATCTATCTTCTTAACCGATATCAGGAACACCAGCAAGTAAAAGAAGAATTAGAAGATTGGATAATTTTGTGTCTTCTAAATCTTCTAATTGTTAGTGATGTGGTATCAATGAAAGAAGCTTTTGATCTAGTAGAAAAAATTGATTCTCAAAGATTGGATTTTGTCATGAATATAAATGTGGAAGAGTTTGACAGTGACACTTATCGGGTAGTACCATCAGCTAATAGTAATTCACGTCCTACTAAAATTCCTCGGATTATAATAGCTTTTTCTTTCCTACAGAATTTTGGTATAACGGAATATAACAATTTTTTAGCTATATATAAACCTATTATATGTGATAAGAATTCGCGCCAGATTAATGTTTGGGATAATACTACTAAGAAGTGGTCTGTAGCTAATAATCACATAAATTCTTCTTTACTAGCACCAGACCTAGCTTACATTGCACGTCAAATTATTTTAATTGATAGCATACTACAACAACAACAACAACCACCACAATTACTGGAAAATGAAATGTTTCTTTCACTTACCTTACCACCAACACCACTACAATCCAACAGCAACTTATTACCACCTCCTCCTCCGTTATCACCTTCTCCATCAATAACCTCATCAATTTCTTCATCGAATTCAAACTCAAACCTTCCTTCTCCTTCAGCCAAAGGTAGAGTCAAAAAAAAAACTACTGATTCTACAAATAATAATAATAATAATAATAATAATAATAATAATAATAATAATAATAATTACAAGAAACGAAGTCTTATTCAGAATAGTCTTCTAAATTCTATAAAGAGTTTTTATGCCAACATGAAAATCTTGGATATACCTCGATATTTTATTGCTTCTTCTCAATGTTATATCATCAGCGGCAGTAGCAGTAGTGAGATGAACCAAATTTTTTATATCCTACCACTTCCCCTGTACAAATCATCAAATAATACAAATTCTGATACAAGACCAACTATTTATGATTGGAGTGAAGTATTGAAACTATTAGATCACATACCAAAATGTACCTTTTTTATGCAGCAATGTAATCCAATATTAAAAGATATTCTACATTACGAAAGCGAAAAAAAGAAATATTATAAGAAGTTGACAGTTGAAGAGAAACATAAAATTCTCTTACTTAGTCGTGAACAATATCATATAAACTTTATAGATCGATTTTGGAATGATGGTATGAATAGATTAGCTCAACTTGTCAAATATTATGTGCTAAAACAAATGGTTACTTCTTTAGAATCACTAAACCGAGTTTCAGAAAATATTAATATAGAAAATAAATATCAAGATCTTCTTAATAGACTCATTGAAGAATGCCGTCATGGAATAAAAAATCGTAAAATTCCAATCAAAGAAAGTATTTACCATCTAGATGCTATTTTAAAAGAAAATCTAAAGGTAAATGGACGCTTTATACGAAAAGATGATGTTGGTGAACCAGTGAAACCTAATTGTAATTGTCAATTAGTTGATATTTTGTTAACACTAGCACAGATCTTTTGCTATGATGCAACTACTATGATTTATTTTTTTTCACTAATAGTAAAAGCATGCCATCGACAAAATGACAAGAAGATAACTTTGGGTATTGGAGATTCAAATTCAGGAAAAACTGCTTTATTAAATACTCTTACTCTAACTCTTGGTGATTTGACAGGTATTCTCTCAGTACATACAGCTCATAAGGGTCTCCAAGAACGGACCCATGATTTAGGAAGAGGTGGAAAAATGGTTAGAATGTGGTACATGGATGAACTGAGTACGACTAAAACCCTTAATTCTCTGTTTTTAAAGCAATTGAGCGGTCATGCCCCAATGTGGATTCGTCAAAACTATATGGATGGGGATACATATAATTTAGCAACACCTATTTTTTTGTTTGGCAACAATTGCCCAACTTTCAGCGAATATGACTCAGCCTTGATGCAACGACTTCGTTTCATTTCATTCCGTGCGCGGTTTGATTCTGAAGTGCCTACGTCATTTCAATATTCAATTTTTCCCCAATTTCATCTCATGACTGATGATCGAAAGAAAAAGCGTCTGACTGAAGGAATGATGGCACTCTTTATTCATGCTAACTGTCATGATAAACTCAATTCGCCCTGGTTTGTATCAATGAACCAGACTGTTAACTTTCTCACACTCCCAATTAACATTATGGAGGCAACTGAGTTATATTCACCAGAACGTGGAATTGTAGCCCAAATAATGGAAGAGTGCCATCTGGTAGAGAAACCATATAGTGGGTTCATTACCCTACATCGTCTATCAGTTCTTTTGCGTAGTTTCCCCAAGGCCCTTAAAAATATTTCATTGGCAGATGCTCATCTTTTTTTTGAAAACGTATACCAGGTATCATGGCTACCAATAAACAGCAATCGTTTGGCAAATATTCCACAATCCCATTTACCAATTAATGAACCAACTATTAGTATCATAGAGGGAATTTGTGAACAAAATTGTGAAATAAATGATAGAAATCTTGCTAGATTAACTCAAAATTAAATTAAACAGGTATTAAAAAAAAAAAACCAGGATATATACTCTATATTTATATGTGTGTGTGAAATGAAAATATACTGAAAAACATATAATGTTTTCTTCACCTGGAAATAATAAATCGTCCCCTAAACCACAAATTGAAATAGAATCTCCAAAAAATGGAGAAAACAATAATAACAAACATAACAAATTAGAAAACCTTTTCAATGATTTTAAAAAACAAATAAAAACAGAAGATTTAATTTTTTTTAATTTGGATGATTCGACTTTATTAAATTTAGAAAGTGTATGTAAAATTATTAAAAAATAATTTTTTTTTATAAAATATATAAAAATAAATAGTATAAAATAAATGTCCAGTTCAACTAGGAGTCAATTAATTGTTTTTAATTTCCAAAATCGTAATGGAAAAGAAAAATATTTCCAAATAAGAATTTCAAAAACATATTCAACTGGAAATTTTAATAAAAAGTTTTTCCCACTGTTAACAGTAAAACAAGAAATACCACTAAGATTGTTAATTCATTACTATATTTCACTTAATATATTTACAGGAGAGGGATTAGGATCAGTAAAAAAAGGGGGAATTAATTATGGATTAATTAGGAGATTCCAAAGAGCCAAAGTAAGAGAAGATAGAAACAGTCCAACAGAAGATGATGAAATTCATAGAAATGTCATACAAGATAATATTGAAGATGAAGTAGACGAGATCAGTGATCCTGGTCCATCTAATGGAAATAAATCTTCTTATGGTCTACTCCAGAAGGGTGGAATAAATGCCCCCTCTCATAGAAATCTCAATTCTTCTTCTCGTCCAAGGGGTATTCAAAACAATGGTACTTATATTTTCCCTCAATCGGAATCCAATAAAAATAACTTTATAGTTAGAAAAATATATCAAATCGCTGGATTGGGCTTTCCAGGATTCAAACTGAAATTTAATACTCGTTTCTTTGACATGAAAACTTTAAAACAATATTTGTCTAAATACATTGAACAAATACCTAAAAATGAAGGTTTTTCGTTAGAATATAAATACATAATATTATATATTAGAATGTTAACAAATTTATGGACATTTTTAATGGTAAAACAAGACCGGAAGGATCAAAAGTTAATTTATAAATATCTTATTAATGAAATTGGTAAGTTAAGAAAACATATTCAATTTAACAATAAAAAGTATATAGATAATAATAGCTTATACATGGTAAATTTTATTGAAAAAGCAAACATGTATAGTAGTGAATTATTTTACAAATTTGTTAGAAAATTGACGGACACTGTAATTTGTGATCATGATATCAAAGAGATCAATTCTAGAGATGCCACTAAATTACACTTCAAATTACTTACTGTGTTTGATTCACTAACTGCTGCTACACATCAACAGGCAGTAGTAGGTTTACAGAAATATATTTTGTACAGTGCATTAGACTATGATAATGCATCTTCCCAAAAAATTAATACTAATAATATTAAGTATAATTTCAGATATGCTAAGATCAATAGAGAGACTTGTGAAATTAATGACACTGATATCCATAGAAATATGGGTGATGATGATGATGAAGATTCTGATAATAATGTTGATGTTGATGGTAGTGGGGATACCCAAGGTCCCTTAGTAATTTTAAAATGTCGAAAAATTAGAAAGAAAGATAAATAAACTTTACTTATTATTTCCTCAAAGTTGAAGAGAATTAGTGACCCTTGCTCTTGAACCAGTACCAGTGCCAGTGCCAGGGGCAGATGGGTGAGGGATGGATGACTGATGATGGGTAAAGAGTGATAATTGTATGTATGACCTGGGTATGGTTTTCCGGTATTCCATGATAATTTAAGTTTTTTTTTTATTCCTAAAATGAATATATATTGTAACCTTACATACTATATATTAAGTAAACGGTTTATTCAAAACAATATTATTTCAAGACATGGCTATCAATACAGATCAGATAACAATTAAAATTTTAGATTTATCACCTGACATGATACAATTTAAAATAGAAAATATAAATTTAGCTCTAGTAAATGGATTGCGGCGGATTTTTATAGCTGAGACTCCTACTATAGCCATTGATTGGGTTCAAATTAAAAAAAATACAACTATATTAAGTGATGAGTTCATTATTCATCGTCTAGGTCTAATTCCAATACCTTCAGATGAATTCATTAATAAATTAAAGATTCCATGGAAATGTCAATGTATTAACTTTTGTACGAAATGTGCAGTAGAATTTATTTTGGATGTTAAATGTCGTGATGACAAACAATACCTCATAACAACATCTGATATAATACCATCTTTTCACAAAGAAATCCCAATTCCTTTGGTTAAACTTAATAATGGACAAGAATTATGCTTAAAAGCATATGCTATCAAGGGGATTGGCAAAAACCACGCCAAATGGAATCCGACAATTAATATAGATTTTGATTGCTGTAACAACACTTCTTATTTTCTGGAAGATTGTAATAAACGAAAACAATTTTATTTCAATATTGAAAGTTCAGGTGCATTAAAGCCTGAAAATATTATGCTAATAGGCCTAGAAACTTTAAAAAACAAATTAACCTTCTTATTGGATAAATTTAAATGTTAATACTGTAAATAGAATACCAAACCGGGGTGTGTGTGTGTGTGTGTGTGTATGTGCCCCCCAAAAAAATGGAATAATAAATGATCAAATATTTATTTTGCTTTTAATTATTCAATAAATGCATTAAGACAGAAATTATTGAGCAAGAAATTGATTAGAAAAATTTAGTTTTTATTAAATCATATTTCGTTTTAACCTGATTAGAGTCGTTTAATTCTATATCTTCATTTAATGTATAAGATGAGAAGTTATTATAAATCCAAATGAAAAGTGCTAAACTTATCAAAAAAATAGGAATTATAATAATAAAAATAAGAACAGTCGAATTGATATTGATTGTTTCTTGTGTGTCATTTGGTATAGTTGAGTTGGTGGTTTCTTCTTTGGGAGTTTCTTCTGTTATTTCTAAAGTTGACTGGCTTTCTTCGGTTGTTGGTGGGGTGGTTGCCTTAATAATTATTATTTCTTCGGTTGAGACAACTGTATATGTTTTCGTCGCTGTATCATTTTCCCATGGTGGTGGTGTTGTGGCCATGGCCGGTCTTTCTTGAGGGGTTGTCGAGGGAGGAGTGGTTTCTGTTTCATCATCATAGGTGTAGTCATTTTCTGATGATGTTGTTGCCTGGCTTTCTTGAGGGGTAGATGCTGTCGTCTCCTCGTGGGTGTCGTCATTTATGGTGGTTGTGGTTATAGTTGTTGTCGAAGGAGGAGTGGTTTCTGTTTCATCATCATAGGTGTAGTAATTTTCTGATGATGTTGTTGCCTGGCTTTCTTGAGGGGTAGATGCTGTCGTCTCCTCGTGGGTGTCGTCATTTATGGTGGTTGTGGTTATAGTTGTTGTCGAAGGAGGAGTGGTTTCTGTTTCATCATCATAGGTGTAGTCATTTTCTGATGATGTTGTTGCCTGGCTTTCTTGAGGGGTAGATGCTGTCGTCTCCTCGTGGGTGTCGTCATTTATGGTGGTTGTGGTTATAGTTGTTGTCGAAGGAGGAGTGGTTTCTGTTTCATCATCATAGGTGTAGTAATTTTCTGATGATGTTGTTGCCTGGCTTTCTTGAGGGGTAGATGCTGTCGTCTCCTCGTGGGTGTCGTCATTTATGGTGGTTGTGGTTATAGTTGTTGTCGAAGGAGGAGTGGTTTCTGTTTCATCATCATAGGTGTAGTAATTTTCTGATGATGTTGTTGCCTGGCTTTCTTGAGGGGTAGATGCTGTCGTCTCCTCGTGGGTGTCGTCATTTATGGTGGTTGTGGTTATAGTTGTTGTCGAAGGAGGAGTGGTTTCTGTTTCATCATCATAGGTGTAGTAATTTTCTGATGATGTTGTTGCCTGGCTTTCTTGAGGGGTAGATGCTGTCGTCTCCTCGTGGGTGTCGTCATTTATGGTGGTTGTGGTTATAGTTGTTGTCGAAGGAGGAGTGGTTTCTGTTTCATCATCATAGGTGTAGTCATTTTCTGATGATGTTGTTGCCTGGCTTTCTTGAGGGGTAGATGCTGTCGTCTCCTCGTGGGTGTCGTCATTTATGGTGGTTGTGGTTATAGTTGTTGTCGAAGGAGGAGTGGTTTCTGTTTCATCATCATAGGTGTAGTCATTTTCTGATGATGTTGTTGCCTGGCTTTCTTGAGGGGTAGATGCTGTCGTCTCCTCGTGGGTGTCGTCATTTATGGTGGTTGTGGTTATAGTTGTTGTCGAAGGAGGAGTGGTTTCTGTTTCATCATCATAGGTGTAGTCATTTTCTGATGATGTTGTTGCCTGGCTTTCTTGAGGGGTAGATGCTGTCGTCTCCTCGTGGGTGTCGTCATTTATGGTGGTTGTGGTTATAGTTGTTGTCGAAGGAGGAGTGGTTTCTGTTTCATCATCATAGGTGTAGTCATTTTCTGATGATGTTGTTGCCTGGCTTTCTTGAGGGGTAGATGCTGTCGTCTCCTCGTGGGTGTCGTCATTTATGGTGGTTGTGGTTATAGTTGTTGTCGAAGGAGGAGTGGTTTCTGTTTCATCATCATAGGTGTAGTCATTTTCTGATGATGTTGTTGCCTGGCTTTCTTGAGGGGTAGATGCTGTCGTCTCCTCGTGGGTGTCGTCATTTATGGTGGTTGTGGTTATAGTTGTTGTCGAAGGAGGAGTGGTTTCTGTTTCATCATCATAGGTGTAGTAATTTTCTGATGATGTTGTTGCCTGGCTTTCTTGAGGGGTAGATGCTGTCGTCTCCTCGTGGGTGTCGTCATTTATGGTGGTTGTGGTTATAGTTGTTGTCGAAGGAGGAGTGGTTTCTGTTTCATCATCATAGGTGTAGTCATTTTCTGATGATGTTGTTGCCTGGCTTTCTTGAGGGGTAGATGCTGTCGTCTCCTCGTGGGTGTCGTCATTTATGGTGGTTGTGGTTATAGTTGTTGTCGAAGGAGGAGTGGTTTCTGTTTCATCATCATAGGTGTAGTCATTTTCTGATGATGTTGTTGCCTGGCTTTCTTGAGGGGTAGATGCTGTCGTCTCCTCGTGGGTGTCGTCATTTATGGTGGTTGTGGTTATAGTTGTTGTCGAAGGAGGAGTGGTTTCTGTTTCATCATCATAGGTGTAGTCATTTTCTGATGATGTTGTTGCCTGGCTTTCTTGAGGGGTAGATGCTGTCGTCTCCTCGTGGGTGTCGTCATTTATGGTGGTTGTGGTTATAGTTGTTGTCGAAGGAGGAGTGGTTTCTGTTTCATCATCATAGGTGTAGTCATTTTCTGATGATGTTGTTGCCTGGCTTTCTTGAGGGGTAGATGCTGTCTCCTCATCAGTATCATTTTCTGTTGATATTACTACCAGTCTTGGTTTGGCTGTTGTTGAGTTGCTAATAAGAGGTTTAGTTATCTTTTTCTTTTTAGTTGTTGTTGTGTTGTAAGCTGCTCTCTCATTTTCTGAAGTTATCATTAGTGAGACAAATGTAGATGTTTCCGTCACTGTAACATTTTCCCATGATGTTAGAGGGGCTGTTGATGTTTTCTCATTTTCAATTAAGTGGGAAGTTGTAATTGGTGTAGTTGTGTTTTTCTTTTTGGACCACATACAACTTTTGGTAAATCCAACTATTAATATGAGTATTAGCACATTCATTTTCTTTTAGTGTCAGGAAAAGGTTGATATGTGAATCGATCAAAATTCACAGAAGAAATGAAATAAATTTGCTGTGATTTACTATATTTATATGGTCCACTAGGAAAATCGAGCACAAGACACTGCCAGGATAGTAGGCTGTCACAAACCCCGTTAACAGCACTAGCCTGTGTGAGAGAGAGACACACACACGTCCGCTCTCTCCGGGAGGCAGCGTGCCACTGTAAAGAAAAGGAGCCGGAGGATCATTTTTTATCTCCTCTCTCCATGGTGTAGGTGCCAGGAAGCACTCAACTATCTTTTAATATCAAATCATGTTTGCTCCCAGTATGTGATTTACCTACCAATTTCAGAAGATTTTCGCAAATTTTTTAGGCTAATTTCCTTACAAACGGTGATTTACTAAAAAAAAAAAAAAAAAATAGAATTTAGTTTTGTTAAAAAAAAATATATAGCATATTGGAATAATACAAAAATCTATTAATTTCTTTTAATAATTTTTAGTTTTACATTATCATTTTTAATGTATAATTTCTTATTTGAACATATTAAGGAAATTTAATGCTGCTTCCTCTTGATTTTCATAATTAATACAATTCTCCTCTTCATTTAATTCTCCAACTAAAGGAGCTACTATTTTACTATTTTCCACATCTAAATTACACTTCTCTGCCTCTTTAAAATCGTCCTCATTAACTTTTTTCTCAATTTTTATTCGTTTGAATGGTGGTTCTTCAGCTGTGACACTTCCAGTTACATATAGGTTCTTCTACCTGAACTTCATCTATTACTTTAGAAATAATATCTTTATATTTGGGCATTAGTTTCTTCCTAATGCTATTATTAGTTAAAAGAATTTGTTTAATTGCATCAGAGGCTTGATTTCGGATATTGTTAGCTGGGACATCTGAATAAAAAACAGAATCTAAATTACGTAGATACAGAATTATTTTGTTATTAAAAACTCCAATTTCAGATAAACCAAATGAAATTAAAGCATTAACAGGACACGGAGATTCTCTAATTTCAACAAAGGTTTCACTTGAGTAAGGGATTCGGTTACGACCAATCCCATATATTTTAGAATTTTTGATGTAAATATTTCCTAGCGGCGAACCCATGTAAACTTCATCTTCTTTAGAGTTGGCCACAAAAGGACAAAATTGAACACCTAAATTTATACGTTGACGCAAACACTCGTTCTGAAATTGTGGCTGTTTTTGTATAAGTATTTCATTACATTTTAAAGAACATTGTTTATCTTTATGACCATCTATATACATTGATGCGCTCCAGATTTTACCCTGGGAAGGTTTATCAATTTTTAATGCCTCAGCTATTGGTTGGATTAGATTTTCTTCAAATATTTTCTGAATATCTTCACCGAATTCAATATTTCCAATCTTATTAGGTACTAAGGCAAATTTTGTTCCTCCCGAAACTATAAAACATTTGACCTCCAACAACTTAACGGTTAAGCTAGTTAAATAATCATTATTAATTCTATAATATTTCATGTTGTTTTGGTTATTTGCCTTGATTTTTTCTTCAAATACAGAACTACCGAGTTTTTCATATTGTTCTTTAAATTTAGTTAATTTCTCTAAAATATTGTTTTTATTCAACTCTCTTAAATTTTCGATGGTTATCAATTTTTTGTGAAGATTGGGTGGCTCATTGGGTAGTATATAATAATTCGAACTTGAAGCTTTGTTCAGCATTTCTGCAATAATTTCCATAACCTCTTCATCTTCGTTGATGAAGTTGAGGGTGCTATAATACTTTTCTTCCGTTTGAAGTTGAGGGGGAGGAGGGTGAGATTGATAAATTCCATCTGTAGTCGTTGGTTGGTGATATATTGAGGTTGCATTTTTTGCCTGAATTATTGTTTGTTGTTGCTGTAGTTGTGTTGTTGCTGCTGGTGGATAGGTAGGAGAAGGTAAATATTGACCATAATATCCTGAGGTATTCATTGTATGAAAGAGTCAAAATGATATAATGAGTTATGAACTTTTGATATCCTAATTATATACTGACTGACTTTTTAAAAATATATATATATATATATATATATATATATATATATATATATATATATATATATATATATATATATATATATATATATATATATATATATATATAACTTTTAATAAAATGTATAATATGAATTTTCTGCCAATGTGTCTCGCCTTATGGCGACAAATGGTAATATAATTAACCACCGATCATCATCATTATCTATCTTATTTTGTTTATTTTCCATAATTATATCATACATATCACACTCCAAACTATAAACAAAAATAAAAAAGGCTAACATCTCTTCGAAACAGTTAGAATTTAATGTGAATAAAATGTCTGTATTATTAATATTGCTACTATTCACCATTGAGATCGTTGGTACCAAATGTGTCAGTTTGCTTACATTACCAGAAAGAAAATGTGATATATTTTTTAAATTGCTAAATTTTCGACATTGAGCATCAGAATCTAGAGTCACCCACATTTTTCTTTTGGTCTTATCATAATGAAAAGTTGTACGTAAAATAAAATTACATTCAGATTTTTTTTTCTTATTCCTATTATTATTATTATTATTATTATTATTATTATTATTATTATTATTATTATTATTATTAGTAGTAGTAGTAGTAGTAGTAGTAGTAGTACTATACCACCATTTATGTTTTCTAGTCAAAGATGACATATAAAATTTTGAATTTTCTAAACACTCGTAATGAAATGAGGGCCATATTGAAGTTATTTCAATGCAAGGAATATTTAACAAAAGCTCACAGGCACTCAGATTACAAACTCTATAACCATGTGCAACATGTTTTTCATACAGCTGATATCTTTCATTTTTTTGATAATCCAAGCTTAAGTTTTCTATACTATATTGAGACGCATTTTCTGAATCAGCAGTCTGAATAAGAGCATTAACAGTTTGGCCTATATCAGAAATTAATCCCATTAAACGATTAATTATTTGTATTTGGGGTCTATATGTAATAGCTGGACATAGACACACACTCTTGGGTAAAGTTAAAGCCCTTGGTACTAATGGTACCATTGTATAGTATGAAATATGAGTACCACCTTCTGCTGTTATTGTACCTGGATGAAGTTGCTCAATTTTAGTTCCCAAGCAATAATGAATGCAACTAGTTGATTTATACATATGAAGAGGTCGAATTTTAATGGTACTCAAAAACCGCTGGTGGTTGATCTCATCATCATTTTGATTTATTATTTGATTAAACCATTGTGTTACTTCATTTCTAATATTCTTAAAAATGTGAGCTGGGTCATTGTCCCGTAAAATCATAAGAACATGTTGCAATAAATTTGTTAAGTCACGATGATTACTAAGGTTGATACGTTTTTTATAACCACTGATTTTACATTTATTGCCAACTTGTCTTTCTTGTATAGCCATATAATGTTTTTTTTTTATTAGCACTAGAACACCAAATGCATTTTCGAAAGCTAGTTTGAGATAACATGTAGAAGGTATATCTTGTCTGAGATTAGTATTATAACGATTAGCCAATTCATCTCCAGTTCCTGCTGAACGAGATACCTTCAGAAATAATGAATCAGTGTCGCCATATAAAACTGTCGCTCCAATTCCATTTTCATCTTTAGTATAAAAATGTTGAGCCCGATTAAGATGATACCGACCATAACCAGTAACCATGCATGGGACCAGTTCATCTGCGAGTAGTTTAATGGCCGCCATTGCCCCATAAATAGAATTTACCATAATCTTAAGAGCGTTAGCTTGAGTGGTCATTCCTAATTTTTTCATAATACCTCGTTCATTTACTAATTTTTCACATATCTGACGTAATGGTGATTGAGTGTATGGTTTTCCTTCTTGGACTTTAACACTAACATAAGCAAAATAAGGATCTTCATCCATAATAAGTATATGAAATAAATTTTCATCAACTTCTGGGAGTTGACAACGTGAAATTCGAGTCACGAACCCTCGATTTAAATTATAGTCAATAATTAAACTAGGATATAATGAACAAAAATCAAAAACAAATATTGAATGAGTATTAGAAGCTAAATGTACTCCAATTTTCGGTTCAAGAACTTCAGCGCCTTTGTAAGTGTTTTTTCTACCTGTATCCAAATGATCCTTTTGTTCGATGGAATGTCTAGCGTATCGATTTTGTGGAAGAATACGACCTATTTCCCATTGAGATTGTGAATAACAGTTTACTTTATTAATGAGATGTTCGTCAATAGGAGCCGTATAAATTGAATTAAGTAAATTTATAAGGTAACGTCTCACAATAGCTGTAGAACTGGCACCAAGACAATGGTATGGGTCAAGGTCGCCCATACGAGATAAACCCATTGTAATTCTAATAGTATTAAGGTGCCCATTCAATTGAGTGACCAGATCCACATCTACAGTACAATAATCTAGAAAATTTTCAAAAAAAAAACTATCCGGTTCCTCTCCATTGTCCTCTAAATTTTTATACATTTTATTTATAGCTACAATATTAAAATCTACTTTATTGCGGCCCAGTATAGCTTCTGCACAAGCATCTAAACTATCAGAAGGTGGTTCAAGAAACTTACCAACTGGAAATTTTTTTTACGGCAAATCATAACATCTACATCTAAAATCCAAGGTGGAGTCATATGGGGTACGGTTCTCATATCACAATATGACTTTAAAGTGTAAGTGTGGAAAAATAAATGTCCAGGTAAAAGACCATGAAATAGTGCTCGTTTGAAGAGGAATGGATGGTCGTATCCATCAGTGTTATAACCAGTAGCAAAAATATGTTGAGGTTTGCTTAGTAACTCCAAAGATCGAGAAAGAGTTTGTTTTTCTGAAGAAAATATTTCAACATGGATCGAAATTCCTTGTTTAGTTATCATGGAAAATTCTCTATTTTTGTTTTGAGAATTTGGATAATATACAACCAAAAGGGTATTTATGTCACTTAATTCAGTTGGATATTGGGCATTCATTACAGTTGCTGTCTGAAAAGAAGTAGCAACTAACCTATCATTTGAACTATCCCCTAGAGGAATGGCACCAGTTAAATCATGCCGACTAGTTTCTATATCAAATGAGAGGATCCGATATGGTGGAAAAAAGTTGTCGATATCCCCACTCACAAAAACAAGTTGATTGTCATGTACTTTAAATAAACCCCTAGATTGAAATTTTGGATTGTGTCGTCGTTCACAGTCAAAATAACATTGGTATGAATTAAAATATTTACCCATAGCATTAATACCAAATGGATGATAGTTATATTTTAGAAAGTTAAAGAGATCCATACACCTACGATAACCTTTACAAAAAACGCGAGCGGCGTAACCTCGATATTTTTCCAATTGCAAATCTTCCAATGAGGCTTCGCCCATAATCAAATGACCACTCTGACTATGTTCAGCTTCAAGAGTATAATAATCTATCAGCCCACAATTATACAAAAATATCATAGAACGATCAAATAGTTCACGTTGTTGTGTAACTAAAACTAAGTGATCAAAATTTGATGCATCAAAAATTACTCGTATAGGGTCTTGTGGTACTATATTTTCACGATTTAAACCACTATCTTGAATTTGACTTTGAGGCACTGGAATCCCATAAAATTCTTGTTCTTCAACATTCCATGAATATATCCACACATAATCTAGCATGGATAATTCAACTAGTTTGGGTTTCATATTTAAGTTTACAAGAAGAGAAAGGTAGAAGAAGGATAAATATACTGTCATATATTTTTTTATTTTTTTTGTTCTTGTATTATAATACTATAATATTCTTCTGCCATATAAATATAACACAATTAGTTTTTTATATAGTGAAACATTTTACATTTGTTTAATCAATTTCATCATTACTTGACTTGATGATAACACTTTCAAATAGTACAGTCAACATTTTTAGGTTGTCACTATTTAATGACTTTGAATGTTGATGAATTATATCTGTTATTCTAATGAATGATATTGATTTATTGTCAGTCATTAAATAATCCTTAACCCATTTATTTTTCTCGGGAGAGAGATTGGGAAAAATAATATGGATTAAAAATGTATTTGAACAGAGTGTTATTTGGTAAAAAACATCTAATTCTTTATAATCTAATTCTTTATCGTTTTCTATAAATAAAATTTCTAGATCAATATTAGCAGTTGTTTGTTTATCATGATCTTTCTTTTTCAACTTTTTTTTTTTGTTTTTGTTTTTTTCTTCTTCTTCTGCAAATCCATTATTAATGCCAAATGGGACAGTTAAGAGTTATTTAATTTCTGCATAATGAACACCACACCATCTTTAACTGTAAAAAAAAAAAAAGGAAATTACCATAATTTATTAGAAAAATTGACTATTTCATAATGAAAGTATATCATTTCAGAGAAAAATGAGGCAAAAAAAAAAAAAAAAAGGACAGTTCAATAATTTGAAAATTAAATTTAATTAATTAACACTTTTCTGAGAACTTCATTTGGATTTACGGGAAGATTTATTTAAGTGCTTGTCGGATCACGACTTATTACGGACTGTGTTATAGTGGGTATATACTACTCCATCGACTTGGGGTTTGTATGAATATGTTTGCCATTAAATTTCTTGTTTTCTCTAATAGGCACTACAGTGCCTATTTGAGAAAACGGTAATGTATTGTAATTTGAAGGAGAGACTATTGAATTGGTGACACAACGTGGGTAATCGCGCACTCCACACACTCTTGTGTTGGCCGCGATCATGATTCTACATTTATATCCATATGTCTATGTAGAGAATTTTATTCCGAACACTATACAAACCAAAAAAAAAAAAAAACGGTTAACTTGAAAAACATGAGCAAATTAAAAAAAAAATTATGCTCATGGGTACAATCACAACAGTGTTGTCGCTGCTGAAATCACGGCTAACGCTTCGCCCAGTTCCTACACTCGTGTGGAACATTAATTAGACATTGATAGGCATATGTCTGGGTGGGGAATTTTATTGTGAGTTCCGTCATATCAAAATAAGCGCTGTAGGATGACTGTGAGGTTGGTAACAAACGAAAGAGTATGAACATTTTGGGTGTTACGGCGAGTCATCTTCGTCTTTATTTACTTCGTGGTGGGATAGCAAATGCTTTGGTGACATTCACTTTTTTGTGCACTAAAGTGTTTTAAACCTTTAATAATCAAATATATGACAAAAGGATAATAATAATAATAATAATAATAATAATAATAATAATAATAATACAACTTTAATCTTACTGTGAATCCTCCAGAAGTAGGACGACCAGTATGTTGCTTATTGATTGGTCAAAAGATAGATGGATACTGAATGTGTTGTGGAGCGGTGGGTGTGTGTGGCTGGGAGCAGGTTGAGCACGATGTGGATGAGGCACACTGGAGCCACAAACTGAAGGTCTGACGGAGGGCTCAGGGTGCTACTCTCCCGGTGGAGAGAAGTGGTGGGGGGGGGGGGTCTTAATTTATATGACATTATGTCTCATTGTTCGTTGTTGCTAGTGAGAAAGCAAATGTTTTTCATTAGTTTGGGAGTTGACTCCTTTCCCTTTTACCCATTTAACCCCTTAACTGCGTTGCCTCCAAATGTGACACCCCCGCAGTGCGCAGGAAATAAATTCTCTGGAAAAAATTCTTTTTTCTTTTTAAAGTGTCAAAAACCCTTCCCTCAGTATGGGTATGTAAAAAAAAAGTCGAAATTGTACTTACTTTGGCTGCTATGGGGTCCGGAAGTTGGGGCGTGACGTCATCATTCCCCGTGCGCCCGTGCCGTAAGCTCTGGGGGGCGGTGGGGCGCTCGGGGCGGGGCGCGCAAGTTGCCGCGAATATATTTTCGTTAATTTTTTGCGCACCTTTCCAAATACATTTTCATTGTTTTTACGTGCCAATCCAATGTATAATGAACACGTACACTATAATATCGCAGTACAACATCCGTACTGTCCGTAGACACTGTGTTACGTGCATGAAATTTGTGTACACATATGCAGCACATATTTACTATGTACCATGCTAATTTGTGTATATATACAATCTATTTACACACTATACACTGTCACACACTATATACATTCACCATCAACACATTCAGAACACCGCGTAGCAGCTGCTTCGTATGGGGCAATAGCAGCTGCCCCGTATGGGCCAATAGCAGCTGCCCCGTATGGGCCAATAGCAGCTGCCCCGTATGGGCCAATAACAGCTGCCTCGTATGGGCCAATAGCAGCTGCCTCGTATGGACCAATATCAGCTGCCTCGTATTGGCCAATATCAGCTGCCCCGTATGGGCCAATACAAGCTGCCCCGTATGGGCCAACAGCAGCTGCCCCGTATGGGCCAATAGCAGCTGCCCCGTATGGGCCAATAGCAGCTGCCCCGTATGGGCCAATAGCAGCTGCCTCGTATGGGCCAATATCAGTTACCTCGTATGGGCCAATAGGAGCTGCCTCGTATGGGCCAATAGGAGCTGCCTCGTATGGGCCAATAGGAGCTGCCTCGTATGGGCCAATAGGAGCTGCCTCGTATGGGCCAATATCAGCTGCCTCGTATGGGCCAATATCAGCTGCCTCGTATGGACCAATATCAGCTGCCTCGTATGGGCCAATATCAGCTGCCTCGTATGGGCCAATAGCAGGTGCCTCATATGGGCCAATAGCAGCTGCCCCGTATGGGCCAATAGCAGCTGCCCCGTATGGGCCAATAGCAGCTGCCCCGTATGGGCCAATAGCAGCTGCCTCGTATGGGCCAATAGCAGCTTTCCCGTATGGGCCAATAGCAGCTGCCTCGTATGGGCCAATATCAGCTGCCTCGTATGGACCAATATCAGCTGCCTCGTATGGGCCAATATCAGCTGCCTCGTATGGGCCAATATCAGCTGTCTCGTATGGGCCAATAGCAGGTGCCTCATATGGGCCAATAGCAGCTGCCCCGTATGGGCCAATAGCAGCTGCCCCGTATGGGCCAATAGCAGCTGCCCCGTATGGGCCAATAGCAGCTGCCCCGTATGGGCCAATAGCAGCTGCCTCGTATGGGCCAATAGCAGCTTTCCCGTATGGGCCAATAGCAGCTGCCTCGTATGGGCCAATAGGAGCATTTGGCCATGAACACATTCAGAACACCTCGAGTGAGAGCAGCCAGTCTCCCTCACTCCAACATCTTACTCGCCAACATTGCTCATCCCACCATATTGTTATAGTTCTTATTACACATGTTCTATATACCTATCTACATGTTTTATTTACCAGAACTATGCAAGTAAGCCGGTATTGTGTCCAAACAGTACAGTGGCCACAATACACTGCATGAAAAATCACACAGCAGACGACGCTACGATTACGTCACCTCCCTCACCAAAATAGCTCCTCTCAACATTCTCCTGTTGCTGTTCTTACACTATATACACACACTATATATACCCATGTACATATGTGTTGCCCATAGCGAAATACTAAGCTAGTATAGTGAGCAAAACAAGAGTGGCAGCCACACACACGATGAGGTTACCTCAATTCTCGCCCTCCCTCCCTCATCAAAATTCCTCCTTCCACAATACTACGCACAACGCTAATTATAACCACAATCCTGCTATTATCACAATCCTGGTCACTAATTCCTGTAAATGAATAATTGACCACACATATATTTTGAAAAGGAACCTAAGAAATCATTTGAAGATTCCTAGATGAACGAAATAATGCTGTGGTGCTGTGGCTAGCGCTGTGAACATCGTGAACAGCATTGAATCACTGATACTTGAACATTGTACCCAGTCATTATCACACTCAGGCTCTAATATAACACTATCATAGCTAAATAATACAAGTTATAT
>NW_027189149.1:2297973-2326647 GCF_040958095.1 Procambarus clarkii | reverse complement strand
GCATAGCATTTTACCAAATCACCTCATTCTTTGTGGCACACGTGAGGAACACAAATGCGAACAAGCCTGAATGGTCCCCAGGACAATATGCAACTGAAAACTCACACCCCAGAAGTGACTCGAACCCATACTCCCAGGAGCAACGCAACTGGTATGTACAAGATGCCTTAATCCACTTGACCATCACGACCAGACAAAATGAGGTGATAGCCGAGGCTATTTGAACCACCCCACCGCCGGCACTCGGATAGTAATCTTGGGCATAGCATTTCACCAAATCACCTCATTCTTTGGGGCACACGTGAGGAACACAAATGCGAACAAGCCTGAATGGTCCCCAGGACAATATGCAACTGAAAACTCACACCCCAGAAGTGACTCGACCCATACTCCCAGGAGCAACGCAACTGGTATGTACAAGACGCCTTAATCCACTTGACCATCACGACCGGACAAAATGAGGTGATATCCGAGGCTATTTGAACCACCCCACCGCCGGCACTCGGATAGTAATCTTGGGCATAGCATTTTACCAAATAACCTCATTCTTTGGGGCACACGTGAGGAACACAAATGCGAACAAGCCTGAATGGTCCCCAGGACAATATGCAACTGAAAACTCACACCCCAGAAGTGACTCGAACCCATACTCCCAGGAGCAACGCAACTGGTATGTACAAGACGCCTTAATCCACTTGACCATCACGACCGGACAAAATGAGGTGATAGCCGAGGCTATTTGAACCACCCCACCGCCGGCACTCGGATAGTAATCTTGGGCATAGCATTTTACCAAATCACCTCATTCTTTGGGGCACACGTGAGGAACACAAATGCGAACAAGCCTGAATGGTCCCCAGGACAATATGCAACTGAAAACTCACACCCCAAAAGTGACTCGAACCCATACTCCCAGGAGCAACGCAACTGGTATGTACAAGACGCCTTAATCCACTTGACCATCACGACCGGACAAAATGAGGTGATAGCCGAGACTATTTCAACCACCCCACCGCCGGCACTCGGATAGTAATCTTGGGCATAGCATTTTACCAAATCACCTCATTCTTTGGGGCACACGTGAGGAACACAAATGCGAACAAGCCTGAATGGTCCCCAGGACAATATGCAACTGAAAACTCACACCCCAGAAGTGACTCGAACCCATACTCCCAGGAGCAACGCAACTGGTATGTACAAGACGCCTTAATCCACTTGACCATCACGACCGGACAAAATGAGGTGATAGCCGAGGCTATTTGAACTACCCCACCGCCGGCACTCGGATAGTAATCTTGGGCATAGCATTTTACCAAATCACCTCATTCTTTGGGGCACACGTGAGGAACACAAATGCGAACAAGCCTGAATGGTCCCCAGGACAATATACAATTTAAAACTCACACCCCAGAAGTGACTCGACCCATACTCCCAGGAGCAACGCAACTGGTATGTACAAGACGCCTTATTCCACTTGACCATCACGACCGGACAAAATGAGGTGATAGCCGAGGCTATTTGAACCACCCCACCGCCGGCACTCGGATAGTAATCTTGGGCATAGCATTTTACCAAATCACCTCATTCTTTGGGGCACACGTGAGGAACACAAATGCGAACAAGCCTGAATGGTCCCCAGGACAATATGCAACTGAAAACTCACACCCCAGAAGTGACTCGAACCCATACTCCCAGGAGCAACGCAACTGGTATGTACAAGACGCCTTAATCCACTTGACCATCACGACCGGACAAAATGAGGTGATAGCCGAGGCTATTTGAACCACCCCACCGCCGGCACTCGGATAGTAATCTTGGGCATAGCATTTTACCAAATCACCTCATTCTTTGGGACACACGTGAGGAACACAAATGCGAACAAGCCTGAATGGTCCCCAGGACAATATGCAACTGAAAACTCACACCCCAGAAGTGACTCGAACCCATACTCCCAGGAGCAACGCAACTGGTATGTACAAGACGCCTTAATCCACTTGACCATCACGACCGGACAAAATGAGGTGATAGCCAAGGCTATTTGAACCACCCCACCGCCGGCACTCGGATAGTAATCTTGGGCATAGCATTTTACCAAATCACCTCATTCTTTGGGGCACACGTGAGGAACACAAATGCGAACAAGCCTGAATGGTCCCGAGGACAATATGCAACTGAAAACTCACACCCCAGAAGTGACTCGAACCCATACTTCCAGGAGCAATGCAACTGGTATGTACAAGACGCCTTAATCCACTTGACCATCACGACCGGACAAAATGAGGTGATAGCTGAGGCTATTTGAACCACCCCACCGCCGGCACTCGGATAGTAATCTTGGGCATAGCATTTTACCAAATCACCTCATTCTTTGGGGCACACGTGAGGAACACAAATGCAAACAAGCCTGAATGGTCCCCAGGACAATATGCAACTGAAAACTCACACCCCAGAAGTGACTCGAATCCATACTCCCAGGAGCAACGCAACTGGTATGTACAAGACGCCTTAATCCACTTGACCATCACGACCGGACAAAATGAGGTGATAGCCGAGGCTATTTGAACCACCCCACCGCCGGCACTCGGATAGTAATCTTGGGCATAGCATTTGACCAAATCACCTCATTCTTTGGGGCACACGTGAGGAACACAAATGCGAACAAGCCTGAATGGTCCCCAGGACAATATGCAATTTAAAACTCACACCCCAGAAGTGACTTGACCCATACTCCCTGGAGCAACGCAACTGGTATGTACAAGACGCCTTAATCCACTTGACCATCATGACCGGACAAAATGAGGTGATAGCCGAGGGTATTTGAACCACCCCACCGCCGGCACTCGGATAGTAATCTTGGGCATAGCATTTTACCAAATAACCTCATTCTTTGGGGCACACGTGAGGAACACAAATGCGAACAAGCCTGAATGGTCCCCAGGACAATATGCAACTGAAAACTCACACCCCAGAAGTGACTCGAACCCATACTCCCAGGAGCAACGCAACTGGTATGTACAAGACGCCTTAATCCACTTGACCATCACGACCGGACAAAATGAGGTGATAGCCGAGGCTATTTGAACCACCCCACCGCCGGCACTCGGATAGTAATCTTGGGCATAGCATTTTACCAAATCACCTCATTCTTTGGGGCACACGTGAGGAACACAAATGCGAACAAGCCTGAATGGTCCCCAGGACAATATGCAACTGAAAACTCACACCCCAGAAGTGACTCGAACCCATACTCCCAGGAGCAACGCAACTGGTATGTACAAGACGCCTTAATCCACTTGACCATCACGACCGGAAAAAATGAGGTGATAGCCGAGGCTATTTGAACCACCCCACCGCCGGCACTCGGATAGTAATCTTGGGCATAGCATTTAACCAAATCACCTCATTCTTTGAGGCACACGTGAGGAACACAAATGCGAACAAGACTGAATGGTCCCCAGGACAATATGCAACTGAAAACTCACACCCCAGAAGTGACTCGAACCCATACTCCCAGGAGCAACGCAACTGGTATGTACAAGACGCCTTAATCCACTTGACCATCACGACCGGACAAAATGAGGTGATAGCCGAGGCTATTTGAACCACCCCACCGCCGGCACTCGGATAGTAATCTTGGGCATAGCATTTTACCAAATCACCTCATTCTTTGGGGCACACGTGAGGAACACAAATGCGAACAAGCCTGAATAGTCCCCAGGACAATATGCAACTGAAAACTCACACCCCAAAAGTGACTCGAACCCATACTCCCAGGAGCAAAGCAACTGGTATGTACAAGACGCCTTAATCCACTTGACTATCACGACCGGACAAAATGAGGTGATAGCCGAGACTATTTCAACCACCCCACTGTTACGTACTCCTAGCAGAATACATATATAAATTTAAAATAACTTGTTTTGTTATCATTGCCTGTATATGTACACACATTTGTGTTATTGGTAAATTGTCGTATGGTGTGGCATTTTTAGTGGAGACAGGAGCGGGGTTGCGTTGCACACGTCTATTACCTGATTGATACGGGAAAGCTGGACCTGTTCAGTTGAGAGTTCCAGATGTCACTTTTATTTAGTTAGGAAATGGTTCATATTCTGTAATTAAACAGGTGGCATTGTACTTATATATTTTGTAAGTAACTATTATCTGTAATTTGCATTCTTGTGTGTTTTGAGAACAAGTGGTTGTTCAATTAGTTTTAAATATTAAAAAGTCCTTAGTTTCCATCCCTCATCCTGGGATGAGGCAGACGGGAGGTGAGAATGTGGGTAGCGACAGAGCGAGAGTTCAGTAGCTGATACGGGACCAGGAGAGTAACATGTGGGAGATAAGTCTTTACATTCATTGTGTGCCATATTTTATTTGTTATATTTAGTGATATGACAATACTTTCATTTATTGTATAAGTTAACTTAACCATCTGTGTTTTTATATTATACTGTCTTGAATATATATCTATATAATATTTTGTATCTATTCTTCAGTCCTAAAGGAAGAGTTTTATTTATGTGCTCATTACTTATCAAGGGGTTATACTGGTGACGCGCTTTAGAGAGCAGCAGTGGTATCCCTAGACGTAATTAAAGCTTGGCTGCTGTAGGGTCACGAGCCGTAACGAACGATAGGTAACAAAGAGTTATGGGGTCCTGTGCCGGGAAATATTGTTCCCACTTAACCTTAATTATGCTAATCTAACCTTGCCTTCCTAGGTACCATTGTGTCAAGTGTCTGTGTGTTTCTTAAGAACTATTCCATGTGCCAAGCAAGCTTTCCTGTGTGTCAAGTAACAACGATTCACGATTTTGAGGTAAGTCATCCTATATATTTTGTTTGTGCAGTGAGGCCAAGCGAATTTTCAGTGTGGTGACAATTTTACAGTGAAGTGTAGTGCAGTGCCATTGTTTTAATTATTTTTGTGAATCAAGTGCCAAGTGTTAGTAACGATGGAGGAGAAAGTTGCAGCGTTGGTGGCTCACCCAGACTTTGAAAGGATTCAGAGCCTTAAAAAGACTGAGTTAATACAAATGGCAAATCAGTTGGATTTGACCGCCAACAATAGAATGGTTAAAGCCCAAATATTGAAAGTCATTGTGACACATTTTGTTGAGAATGGAGAGTTAGATGAAGAATTTCTAGAAGAGTTAAGAGAGGAGTCGAGTGATCAGATGACGTTAAAGCGTCTTGAGTTAGAAGCACAAATAGCCAATGCTAAGCTTGAAGCTCAAAAAGAACAGAGAATATTAGAACTTGAAGCTCAAAAAGAACAGAGAATATTAGAACTTGAAGCTCAAAAGGAACAAACTAGGCAATTAGAGATTCAACAACAAATGGCTGACACTAACTTCAGGCTTGAATCACAGCGTATGGCAGCTGGGCATGGAAATAGTAGTAATGTTTCAATAAATAGTGATAATAATCCCATCAGGACGCATAAGTATATAGAGTTACCAAAGTTCAATGAGGAGGATCCTGAGGTTTTCTTTGCCCATTTTTATAAAATTGCCATCAGTATGAACTGGCCAAGGGATCAGTGGGTAGCCATTATGCAGTCTCAATTTAAGGGGCGTAGTCAGGAGGTTTTCACATCCCTACCTGACGCTCATAGCTTTGATTACGAATTTGTAAAGAAAAGCATCTTAAATGCCTACCAGTTAAATCCAGAGGCACACAGGCAAAAGTTTAGAAATCTAAGGAGGACAAGTGATCAGACAATAGCAGATTTTACTCGTCAGAAGACGAATTTTTGCAACAGATGGTTAAAGTCACTTTCAGTCACTGACTTTGATGCTTTAAAGAATCTTCTTATAATGGAAGAAGTATTGTCATGTCTCCCAGACCAGTTGTCTACTTTTATGGCAGAACAAAAGAATGTAACAGACATTTATGAGCTGTCAAAGCTCGCGGATGAGCATGAGTTGTTGACTAAGGCCCAGTTTACGGCCACTTCACCTAAGTCTAGTCGTTGAGTAAATTATAATGCTCACCGAACTCCTTATCAGAATCCATCCAGTCCTAGTACTCCAGTTACTCCCATGAGCTCTTCTCTTACAAAACCTAACCCTGCTACTTCATTGTCAGGAATGTCAAATAATAATAAGGTTATTTCTAAACCTACAGTTGGTTCTACCAGTGTGTCCACTGTAAGGTTCTGTTCCCATTGTAAGAGAAAAGGCCATGGAATTCATTCATGTTTTATATTGCACCCTGAGTTACGACCAACTGGTCTCATTTATTGCAGAGGTGTGCAAAATAAACTTACTAATAAACATGTAACTGTAAACCCCAATTGGGTGAAACAGTATTCACCATATATGTCTTCAGGTGAAGTTTTGTGTATTAATGGGAAGTGGAAGCCAGTGGTTATTCTTCGTGATACAGGTGCTTCCCAAACCATAATTTCATCCAGTATTCTTTCTGATGTTGAAAAGAGAGAGACAGGAAAGTTTGTTGTTCTTCAGAGTGTTGCAGGATGTAAAACTGTACCTCTAATAGACATTAATTTCAGATCCACCATTACACCACGTTTATGCACTGTGGGTGTTAGTACACAGTTGCCCATCCCAGGTGTGGATGTTATATTGGGTAATGATGTGGCCATAAATCATGTTGTGGGTGAGATTGATCCCCGATTGTGTAAACAGCCAGTTGCAGACCATGTTTATTCTGCCTGTGCTGAAGTTAGTTCTATGAATGAACCTGTTGTAGAAGATGGTTTTGTCCATTCTACCTGTGCTGATGTCAGTACTAATATAAATCCAGTTGTCAGTTCTGATGTTGTTACTCAAGCATTTGTTCCAGTAACCAGTACCCCTTCAGTGGAGAAGTGGGATGTGGTTGTTCCAGATTCCTGTGTGGCCGATTTAGTTGTTGAGAGTAAGCCTGATACTATGACTCTGCTTTATTCCAATAAATTGGGAAAGGATGTCCATGTACCATTGTCTTGCCCGCTCACTACGAACGTTGTGCCAGGAGTTGAGAGAAACTTAAAAGCCACGACTCTGTATTCCAGCCAAGTGAATGGTTTAGGACAAGATGTTGGGTTGGCAGAAGTATTCCCGCTCACTCCAAGTTTCGAATCAGTTGTCGAGAGTAAGTCCGTTGTAGAGGCCCCGCCTCACCGTAGTCAAGGTGATATAATAGGGGAGGTCAAACTACCTGTTACTTGCCCGCTCGCTTCAGATTCCCTTCATTTATGTGCATTGAGTAGAACTGACCCTAAGATTTCAGAGAGAAGCAAGGAGACAGTCTGTACTGTAGATCCAGTGTTGGAGAGTGTGGGAAAGCAGCCAGAGGATCAGCTTCTGTTGAGTAGATGGAGACCCATTGAGCCTCCCTCTTCAGTTGTCTGTGAGGATGTGACCCAGCTTGGTAGTGATATTATTGATTGTGAGCAGACAGTACTCCAAGCAGCTCCAGAAGTCATGGGAGGAAATTTTGGTAAAATCATTAAGAGTGGTAAAGTAGCAATTGGATCTAAGTTGCGGAGTTGAGATTCTTATTCTATGTGGAGTAAGTATTTCTCATTGTGTACATTGAGTCAGAGTGTGTGTAGGATGTTGAAATCTACTTTTATTCTGCAGGAGCCATTTTCTTGTGAAGTAATGGACTGTGGGACATCTTTGTCAAGCCTTGTGGGTGAGCAGAGAGAGTTTACTCAAGTAGGTTGTGCATCCAGTTCTGAGGAAGTGGTGAGTTATGCTAGAACAGTGTCTCTATATTCAGATCAAATTAATTTTAATGCACGAGTGATAAAAGTGTATGTTCCACTTAAGTGTGGTGTTGACTTTCAGAGTCATATTGTGGGTGAAGGATTAAATCATACTGGGGAGCAGATGTTTGAGGCTCCAGGTGTGTATTTCAAGTTGGAGGATAAGGTTATCCTACCTAGAGTTAATCATTGTGAAGGGTTACAGATTATCCTTGGGTGTTTCCCAGGTAATCTGCTGTTCATCTTCAAGATGTTAAGACCCTTAAACCTCTTGGTTGATTGGTTGTCATCAGACGTAAATCACTTGGGAAGTGATGGTGAGGGTTGTAAAGTTTTCGGCATGTTTTATTTAGTCTTTTGGAAGACTAGACGGTTGATGAAAGTGTGTGTTGTGTTCAAGTTCACCATCAGGAGGTGTGAACTTGTCTTGAGAGTTATGGTTGAGATATGGTGCCTAGGCATATGCCTGTTTTCTTTCACTGATCGTTATGACAGAGTTATGAGGAAATTGATTTCTGTGTTCCTTATGGATCATCTGAGTCAGTTCGATCAGGTAGTCTTTGCACTTATCTTGGGTTGTATTTCTTGGTTTGAAGGTCAAAGGTTTGCTAAGTCGGTGTCTTAGGTTTCGGAAGGTTCTATGAATGGGAAAATCCTATGCAAAATTGTGAGGTTTAATGCTAATTTCTCTAATTTTAGTATCCATTGGGCGAGAGTATGTGGTCCACAGAGGATCAAGAGTGATGAGCAGATGTCTGTGTCAGAGCATACCCAGGAGAAGTCCCAAATCTACTCAACATTCAGTCAGCTTCAATTTAGCAGTTCAGCTCCAGAAAAAGGGAGTAATGGAAAATGGAGTCTGTCTTGGAAAAATTCCCCATGTGAAAAATGGATCACATGGAAAAATGAAACTGATCTTGGAGAAATAGTAGAAACATATGAAAAGCAAAATTGCCATAACTGTGTGAAAGCAGCTACCTTTATTGACAATTCTATTCATGCTACTAATGATAATGTTGTAGATAGGAGTGTGAAATATGATCTGAAACAAAGTGAAATAAATGAGATAGTACCTTGGAGAGATAAATTTGCATACTCCAGTGACACATATGTAGAACATAGTCATAAGACTGAAATTTCTGAGTTTCCTGTAAGACTATATTTGGAGTGTTTTCATTTTTGTCCAGAAATGTGTTCTAAGTATTTATACATGTTTGGTGTAATTAATACCATAAATCTCAAGTGTCATACATTTTACTTTGAAAAAATGCCATTGATCTTCAATCTATTGCATTTTGTTTCTTGGAGGTGGAAGTGTTACGTACTCCTAGCAGAATACGTATATAAATTTAAAATAACTTGTTTTGTTATCATTGCCTGTATATGTACACACATTTGTGTTATTGGTAAATTGTCGTATGGTGTGGCATTTTTAGTGGAGACAGGAGCGGGGTTGCGTTGCACACGTCTATTACCTGATTGATACGGGAAAGCTGGACCTGTTCAGTTGAGAGTTCCAGATGTCACTTTTATTTAGTTAGGAAATGGTTCATATTCTGTAATTAAACAGGTGGCATTGTACTTATATATTTTGTAAGTAACTATTATCTGTAATTTGCATTCTTGTGTGTTTTGAGAACAAGTGGTTGTTCAATTAGTTTTAAATATTAAAAAGTCCTTAGTTTCCATCCCTCATCCTGGGATGAGGCAGACGGGAGGTGAGAATGTGGGTAGCGACAGAGCGAGAGTTCAGTAGCTGATACGGGACCAGGAGAGTAACATGTGGGAGATAAGTCTTTACATTCATTGTGTGCCATATTTTATTTGTTATATTTAGTGATATGACAATACTTTCATTTATTGTATAAGTTAACTTAACCATCTGTGTTTTTATATTATACTGCCTTGAATATATATCTATATAATATTTTGTATCTATTCTTCAGTCCTAAAGGAAGAGTTTTATTTATGTGCTCATTACTTATCAAGGGGTTATACTGGTGACGCGCTTTAGAGAGCAGCAGTGGTATCCCTAGACGTAATTAAAGCTTGGCTGCTGTAGGGTCACGAGCCGTAACGAACGATAGGTAACACCCACCGCCGGCACTCGGATAGTAATCTTGGGCATAGCATTTTACCAAATCACCTCATTCTTTGGGGCACACGTGAGGAACACAAATGCGAACAAGCCTGAATGGTCCCCAGGACAATATGCAACTGAAAACTCACACCCCAGAAGTGACTCGAACCCATACTCCCAGGAGCAACGCAACTGGTATGTACAAGACGCCTTAATCCACTTGACCATCACGACCGGACAAAATGAGGTGATAGCCGAGGCTATTTGAACCACCCCACCGCCGGCACTCGGATAGTAATCTTGGGCATAGCATTTTACCAAATCACCTCATTCTTTGGGGCACACGTGAGGAACACAAATGCGAACAAGCCTGAATGGTCCCCAGGACAATATGCAACTGAAAACTCACACCCCAGAAGTGACTCGACCCATACTCCCAGGAGCAACGCAACTGGTATGTACAAGATGCCTTAATCCACTTGACCATCACGACCGGACAAAATGAGGTGATAGCCGAGGCTATTTGAACCACCCCACCGCCGGCACTCGGATAGTAATCTTGGGCATAGCATTTTACCAAATAACCTCATTCTTTGGGGCACACGTGAGGAACACAAATGCGAACAAGCCTGAATGGTCCCCAGGACAATATGCAACTGAAAACTCACACCCCAGAAGTGACTCGAACCCATACTCCCAGGAGCAACGCAACTGGTATGTACAAGACGCCTTAATCCACTTGACCATCACGACCGGACAAAATGAGGTGATAGCCGAGGCTATTTGAACCACCCCACCGCCGGCACTCGGATAGTAATCTTGGGCATAGCATTTTACCAAATCACCTCATTCTTTGGGGCACACGTGAGGAACACAAATGCGAACAAGCCTGAATGGTCCCCAGGACAATATGCAACTGAAAACTCACACCCCAGAAGTGACTCGAACCCATACTCCCAGGAGCAACGCAACTGGTATGTACAAGACGCCTTAATCCACTTGACCATCACGACCGGACAAAATGAGGTGATAGCCGAGGCTATTTGAACCACCCCACCGCCGGCACTCGGATAGTAATCTTGGGCATAGCATTTTACCAAATCACCTCATTCTTTGGGACACACGTGAGGAACACAAATGCGAACAAGCCTGAATGGTCCCCAGGACAATATGCAACTGAAAACTCACACCCCAGAAGTGACTCGAACCCATACTCCCAGGAGCAATGCAACTGGTATGTACAAGACGCCTTAATCCACTTGACCATCACGACCGGACAAAATGAGGTGATAGCCGAGGCTATTTGAACCACCCCAACGCCGGCACTCGGATAGTAATCTTGGGCATAGCATTTTACCAAATCACCTCATTCTTTGGGGCACACGTGAGGAACACAAATGCGAACAATCCTGATTGGTCCCCAGGACAATATGCAACTGAAAACTCACACCCCAGAAGTGACTCGAACCCATACTCCCAGGAGCAACGCAACTGGTATGTACAAGACACCTTAATCCACTTGACCATCACGACCGGACAAAATGAGGTGATAGCCGAGGCTATTTGAACCACCCCACCGCCGGCACTCGGATAGTAATCTTGGGCATAGCATTTTACCAAATCACCTCATTCTTTGGGGCACACGTGAGGAACACAAATGCGAACAAGCCTGAATGGTCCCCAGGACAATATGCAACTGAAAACTCACACCGCAGAAGTGATTCGAACCCATACTCCCAGGAGCAACGCAACTTGTATGTACAAGACGCCTTAATCCACTTGACCATCACGACCGGACAAAATGAGGTGATAGCCGAGGCTATTTGAACCACCCCACCGCCGGCACTCGGATAGTAATCTTGGGCATAGCATTTTACCAAATCACCTCATTCTTTGGGGCACACGTGAGGAACACAAATGCGAACAAGCCAGAATGGTCCCCAGGACAATATGCAACTGAAAACTCACACCCCAGAAGTGACTCGAACCCATACTCCCAGGAGCAACGCAACTGGTATGTACAAGACGCCTTAATCCACTTGACCATCACGACCGGACAAAATGAGGTGATAGCCGAGGCTATTTGAACCACCCCACCGCCGGCCCTCGGATAGTAATCTTGGGCATAGCATTTTACCAAATCACCTCATTGTTTGGGGCACACGTGAGAAACACAAATGCGAACAAGCCTGAATGGTCACCAGGACAATATGCAACTGAAAACTCACACCCCAGAAGTGACTCGAACCCATACTCCCAGGAGCAACGCAACTGGTATGTACAAGACGCATTAATCCACTTGACCATCACGACCGGACAAAATGAGGTGATAGCCGAGGCTATTTGAACCACCCCACCGCCGGCACTCGGATAGTAATCTTGGGCATAGCATTTTACCAAATCACCTCATTCTTTGGGGCACACGTGAGGAACCCAAATGCGAACAAGCCTGAATGGTCCCCAGGACAATATGCAACTGAAAACTCACACCCCAGAAGTGACTCGAACCCATACTCCCAGGAGCAATGCAACTGGTATGTACAAGACGCCTTAATCCACTTGACCATCACGACCGGACAAAATGAGGTGATAGCCGAGGCTATTTGAACCACCCCAACGCCGGCACTCGGATAGTAATCTTGGGCATAGCATTTTACCAAATCACCTCATTCTTTGGGGCACACGTGAGGAACACAAATGCGAACAATCCTGATTGGTCCCCAGGACAATATGCAACTGAAAACTCACACCCCAGAAGTGACTCGAACCCATACTCCCAGGAGCAACGCAAATGGTATGTACAAGACGCCTTAATCCACTTGACCATCACGACCTGACAAAATGAGGTGATAGCCGAGGCTATTTGAACCACCCCACCGCCGGCACTCGGATAGTAATCTTGGGCATAGCATTTTACCAAATCACCTCATTCTTTGGGGCACACGTGAGGAACACAAATGCGAACAAGCCTGAATGGTCCCCAGGACAATATGCAACTGAAAACTCACACCCCAGAAGTGACTCGAACCCATACTCCCAGGAGCAACGCAACTGGTATGTACAAGACACCTTACTCCACTTGACCATCACGACCGGACAAAATGAGGTGATAGCCGAGGCTATTTGAACCACCCCACCGCCGGCACTCGGATAGTAATCTTGGGCATAGCATTTTACCAAATCACCTCATTCATTGGGGCACACGTGAGGAACACAAATGCGAACAAGCCTGAATGGTCCCGAGGACAATATGCAACTGAAAACTCACACCCCAGAAGTGACTCGAACCCATACTTCCAGGAGCAACGCAACTGGTATGTACAAGACGCCTTAATCCACTTGACCATCACGACCGGACAAAATGAGGTGATAGCCGAGGCTATTTGAACCACCCCACCGCCGGCACTCGGATAGTAATCTTGGGCATAGCATTTTACCAAATCACCTCATTCTTTGGGGCACACGTGAGGAACACAAATGCGAACAAGCCTGAATGGTCCCGAGGACAATATGCAACTGAAAACTCACACCCCAGAAGTGACTCGAACCCATACTTCCAGGAGCAACGCAACTGGTATGTACAAGACGCCTTAATCCACTTGACCATCACGACCGGACAAAATGAGGTGATAGCCGAGGCTATTTGAACCACCCCACCGCCGGCACTCGGATAGTAATCTTGGGCATAGCATTTTACCAAATCACCTCATTCTTTAGGGCACACATGAGGAACACAAATGCGAACAAGCCTGAATGGTCCCGAGGACAATATGCAACTGAAAACTCACACCCCAGAAGTGACTCGAACCCATACTTCCAGGAGCAATGCAACTGGTATGTACAAGACGCCTTACTCCACTTGACCATCACGACCGGACAAAATGAGGTGATAGCCGAGGCTATTTGAACCACCCCACCGCCGGCACTCGGATAGTAATCTTGGGCATAGCATTTTACCAAATCACCTCATTCTTTGGGGCACACGTGAGGAACACAAATGCGAACAAGCCTGAATGGTCCCGAGGACAATATGCACCTGAAAACTCACACCCCAGAAGTGACTCGAACCCATACTTCCAGGAGCAACGCAACTGGTATGTACAAGACGCCTTAATCCACTTGACCATCACGACCGGACAAAATGAGGTGATAGCCGAGGCTATTTGAACCACCCCACCGCCGGCACTCGGATAGTAATCTTGGGCATAGCATTTTACCAAATCACCTCATTCTTTGGGGCACAAGTGAGGAACACAAATGCGAACAAGCCTGAATGGTCCCGAGGACAATATGCAACTGAAAACTCACACCCCAGAAGTGACTCGAACCCATACTTCCAGGAGCAACGCAACTGGTATGTACAAGACGCCTTAATCCACTTGACCATCACGACCGGACAAAATGAGGTGATAGCCGAGGCTATTTGAACCACCCCACCGCCGGCACTCGGATAGTAATCTTGGGCATAGCATTTTACCAAATCACCTCATTCTTTGGGGCACACGTGAGGAACACAAATGCGAACAAGCCTGAATGGTCCCCAGGACAATATGCAACTGAAAACTCACACCCCAGAAGTGACTCGAACCCATACTCCCAGGAGCAACGCAACTGGTATGTACAAGACGCCTTAATCCACTTGACCATCACGACCGGACAAAATGAGGTGATAGCCGAGGCTATTTGAACCACCCCACCGCCGGCACTCGGATAGTAATCTTGGGCATAGCATTTTACCAAATCACCTCATTCTTTGGGGCACACGTGAGGAACACAAATGCGAACAAGCCTGAATGGTCCCCAAGACAATATGCAACTGAAAACTCACACCCAAGAAGTGACTCGAACCCATACTCCCAGGAGCAACGCAACTTGTATGTACAAGACGCCTTAATCCACTTGACCATCACGACCGGACAAAATGAGGTGATAGCCGAGGCTATTTGAACCACCCCACCGCCGGCAGTCGGATAGTAATCTTGGGCATAGCATTTTACCAAATCACCTCATTCTTTGGGGCACACGTGAGGAACACAATTGCGAACAAGCCTGAATGGTCCCCAGGACAATATGCAACTGAAAACTCACACCCCAGAAGTGACTCGAACCCATACTCCCAGGAGCAACGCAACTGGTATGTACAAGACGCCTTAATCCACTTGACCATCACGACCGGACAAAATGAGGTGATAGCCGAGGCTATTTGAACCACCCCACCGCCGGCACTCGGATAGTAATCTTGGGCATAGCATTTTACCAAATCACCTCATTCTTTGGGGCACACGTGAGGAACACAAATGCGAACAAGCCTGAATGGTCCCCAAGACAATATGCAACTGAAAACTCACACCCAAGAAGTGACTCGAACCCATACTCCCAGGAGCAACGCAACTTGTATGTACAAGACGCCTTAATCCACTTGACCATCACGACCGGACAAAATGAGGTGATAGCCGAGGCTATTTGAACCACCCCACCGCCGGCAGTCGGATAGTAATCTTGGGCATAGCATTTTACCAAATCACCTCATTCTTTGGGGCACACGTGAGGAACACAATTGCGAACAAGCCTGAATGGTCCCCAGGACAATATGCAACTGAAAACTCACACCCCAGAAGTGACTCGAACCCATACTCCCAGGAGCAACGCAACTGGTATGTACAAGACGCCTTAATCCACTTGACCATCACGACCGGACAAAATGAGGTGATAGCCGAGGCTATTTGAACCACCCCACCGCCGGCACTCGGATAGTAATCTTGGGCACAGCATTTTACCAAATCACCTCATTCTTTGGGGCACACGTGAGGAACACAAATGCGAACAAGCCTGAATGGTCCCGAGGACAATATGCAACTGAAAACTCACACCCCAGAAGTGACTCGAACCCATACTTCCAGGAGCAACGCAACTGGTATGTACAAGACGCCTTAATCCACTTGACCATCACGACCGGACAAAATGAGGTGATAGCCGAGGCTATTTGAACCACCCCACCGCCGGCACTCGGATAGTAATCTTGGGCATAGCATTTTACCAAATCACCTCATTCATTGGGGCACACGTGAGGAACACAATTGCGAACAAGACTGAATGGTCCCCAGGACAATATGCAACTGAAAACTCACACCCCAGAAGTGACTCGAACCCATACTCCCAGGAGCAACGCAACTGGTATGTACAAGACGCCTTAATCCACTTGACCATCACGACCGGACAAAATGAGGTGATAGCCGAGGCTATTTGAACCACCCCACCGCCGGCCCTCGGATAGTAATCTTGGGCATAGCATTTTACCAAATCACCTCATTGTTTGGGGCACACGTGAGAAACACAAATGCGAACAAGCCTGAATGGTCACCAGGACAATATGCAACTGAAAACTCACACCCCAGAAGTGACTCGAACCCATACTCCCAGGAGCAACGCAACTGGTATGTACAAGACGCATTAATCCACTTGACCATCACGACCGGACAAAATGAGGTGATAGCCGAGGCTATTTGAACCACCCCACCGCCGGCACTCGGATAGTAATCTTGGGCATAGCATTTTACCAAATCACCTCATTCTTTGGGGCACACGTGAGGAACCCAAATGCGAACAAGCCTGAATGGTCCCCAGGACAATATGCAACTGAAAACTCACACCGCAGAAGTGACTCGAACCCATACTCCCAGGAGCAATGCAACTGGTATGTACAAGACGCCTTAATCCACTTGACCATCACGACCGGCCAAATGAGGTGATAGCCGAGGCTATTTGAACCACCCCAACGCCGGCACTCGGATAGTAATCTTGGGCATAGCATTTTACCAAATCACCTCATTCTTTGGGGCACACGTGAGGAACACAAATGCGAACAAGCCTGAATGGTCCCCAGGACAATATGCAACTGAAAACTCACACCCCAGAAGTGACTCGAACCCATACTTCCAGGAGCAACGCAACTGGTATGTACAAGACGCCTTACTCCACTTGACCATCACGACCGGACAAAATGAGGTGATAGCCGAGGCTATTTGAACCACCCCACCGCCAGCACTCGGATAGTAATCTTGGGCATAGCATTTTACCAAATCACCTCATTCTTTGGGGCACACGTGAGGAACACAAATGCGAACAAGCCTGAATGGTCCCGAGGACAATATGCAACTGAAAACTCACACCCCAGAAGTGACTCGAACCCATACTTCCAGGAGCAACGCAACTGGTATGTACAAGACGCCTTAATCCACTTGACCATCACGACCGGACAAAATGAGGTGATAGCCGAGGCTATTTGAACCACCCCACCGCCGGCACTCGGATAGTAATCTTGGGCATAGCATTTTACCAAATCACCTCATTCTTTGGGGCACACGTGAGGAACACAAATGCGAACAAGCCTGAATGGTCCCGAGGACAATATGCAACTGAAAACTCACACCCCAGAAGTGACTCGAACCCATATTTCCAGGAGCAATGCAACTGGTATGTACAAGACACCTTAATCCACTTGACCATCACGACCGGACAAAATGTGGTGATAGCCGAGGCTATTTGAACCACCCCACCGCCGGCACTCGGATAGTAATCTTGGGCATAGCATTTTACCAAATCACCTCATTCTTTGGGGCACACGTGAGGAACACAAATGCGAACAAGCCTGAATGGTCCCCAGGACAATATGCAACTGAAAACTCACACCCCAGAAGTGACTCGAACCCATACTCCCAGGAGCAACGCAACTGGTATGTACAAGACGCCTTAATCCACTTGACCATCACGACCGGACAAAATGAGGTGATAGCCGAGGCTATTTGAACCACCCCACCGCCGGCACTCGGATAGTAATCTTGGGCATAGCATTTTACTAAATCACCTCATTCTTTGGGGCACACGTGAGGAACACAAATGCGAACAAGCCTGAATGGTCCCCAGGACAATATGCAACTGAAAACTCACACCCCAGAAGTGACTCGAACCCATACTCCCAGGAGCAACGCAACTTGTATGTACAAGACGCCTTAATATACTTGACCATCACGACCGGACAAAATGAGGTGATAGCCGAGGCTATTTGAACCACCCCACCGCCGGCACTCGGATAGTAATCTTGGGCATAGCATTTTACCAAATCACCTCATTCTTTGGGGCACACGTGAGGAACACAAATGCGAGCAAGCCTAAATGGTCCCCAGGACAATATGCAACTGAAAACTTACACCACAGAAGTGACTCAAACCCATACTCCCAGGAGCAACGCAACTGGTATGTACAAGACGCCTTAATCCACTTGACCATCACAACCGGACAAAATGAGGTGATAGCCGAGGCTATTTGAACCACCCCACCGCCGGCACTCGGATAGTAATCTTGGGCATAGCATTTTACCAAATCACCTCATTCTTTGGGGCACACGTGAGGAACACAAATGCGAACAAGCCTGAATGGTCCCCAGGACAATATGCAACTGAAAACTCACACCCCAGAAGTGACTCGAACCCATACTCCCAGGAGAAACGCAACTGGTATGTACAAGACGCCTTAATCCACTTGACCATCACGACCGGACAAAATGAGGTGATAGCCGAGGCTATTTGAACCACCCCACCGCCGGCACTCGGATAGTAATCTTGGGCATAGCATTTTACCAAATCACCTCATTCTTTGGGGCACACGTGAGGAACACAAATGCGAACAAGCCTGATTGGTCCCCAGGACAATATGCAACTGAAAACTCACACCCCAGAAGTGACTCGAACCCATACTCCCAGGAGCAACGCAACTGGTATGTACAAGACGCCTTAATCCACTTGACCATCACGACCGGACAAAATGAGGTGATAGCCGAGGCTATTTGAACCACCCCACCGCCGACACTCGGATAGTAATCTTGGGCATAGCATTTTACCAAATCACCTCATTCTTTGGGGCACACGTGAGGAACACAAATGCGAACAAGCCTGAATGGTCCCGAGGACAATATGCAACTGAAAACTCACACCCCAGAAGTGACTCGAACCCATACTCCCAGGAGCAACGCAACTGGTATGTACAAGACGCCTTAATCCACTTGACCATCACGACCGGACAAAATGAGGTGATAGCCGAGGCTATTTGAACCACCCCGCCGCCGGCACTCGGATAGTAATCTTGGGCATAGCATTTTACTAAATCACCTCATTCTTTGGGGCACACGTGAGGAACACAAATGCGAACAAGCCTGAATGGTCCCCAGGACAATATGCAACTGAAAACTCACACCCCAGAAGTGACTCGAACCCATACTCCCAGGAGCAACGCAACTTGTATGTACAAGACGCCTTAATCCACTTGACAATCACGACCGGACAAAATGAGGTGATAGCCGAGGCTATTTGAACCACCCCACCGCCGGCACTCGGATAGTAATCTTGGGCATAGCATTTTACCAAATCACCTCATTCTTTGGGGCACACGTGAGGAACACAAATGCGAGCAAGCCTGAATGGTCCCCAGGACAATATGCAACTGAAAACTCACACCCCAGAAGTGACTCGAACCCATACTCCCAGGAGCAACGCAACTGGTATGTACAAGACGCCTTAATCCACTTGACCATCACGACCGGACAAAATGAGGTGATAGCCGAGGCTATTTGAACCACCCCGCCGCCGGCACTCGGATAGTAATCTTGGGCATAGCATTTTACCAAATCAACTCATTCTTTGGGGCACACGTGAGGAACACAAATGCGAACAAGCCTGAATGGTCCCGAGGACAATATGCAACTGAAAACTCACACCCCAGAAGTGACTCGAACCCATACTCCCAGGAGAAACGCAACTGGTATGTATAAGACGCCTTAATCCACTTGACCATCACGACCGGACAAAATGAGGTGATAGCCGAGGCTATTTGAACCACCCCACCGCCGGCACTCGGATAGTAATCTTGGGCATAGCATTTTACCAAATCACCTCATTCTTTGGGGCACACGTGAGGAACACAAATGCGAACAAGCCTGATTGGTCCCCAGGACAATATGCAACTGAAAACTCACACCCCAGAAGTGACTCGAACCCATACTCCCAGGAGCAACGCAACTGGTATGTACAAGACGCCTTAATCCACTTGACCATCACGACCGGACAAAATGAGGTGATAGCCGAGGCTATTTGAACCACCCCACCGCCGGCACTCGGATAGTAATCTTGGGCATAGCATTTTACCAAATCACCTCATTCTTTGGGGCACACGTGAGGAACACAAATGCGAACAAGCCTGAATGGTCCCGAGGACAATATGCAACTGAAAACTCACACCCCAGAAGTGACTCGAACCCATACTTCCAGGAGCAACGCAACTGGTATGTACAAGACGCCTTAATCCACTTGACCATCACGACCGGACAAAATGAGGTGATAGCCAAGGCTATTTGAACCACCCCACCGCCGGCACTCGGATAGTAATCTTGGGCATAGCATTTTACCAAATCACCTCATTCTTTGGGGCACACGTGAGGAACACAAATGCGAACAAGACTGAATGGTCCCCAGGACAATATGCAACTGAAAACTCACACCCCAGAAGTGACTCGAACCCATACTCCCAGGAGCAACGCAACTGGTATGTACAAGACGCCTTAATCCACTTGACCATCACGACCGGACAAAATGAGGTGATAGCCGAGGCTATTTGAACCACCCCACCGCCGGCCCTCGGATAGTAATCTTGGGCATAGCATTTTACCAAATCACCTCATTGTTTGGGGCACACGTGAGAAACACAAATGCGAACAAGCCTGAATGGTCACCAGGACAATATGCAACTGAAAACTCACACCCCAGAAGTGACTCGAACCCATACTCCCAGGAGCAACGCAACTGGTATGTACAAGACGCCTTAATCCACTTGACCATCACGACCGGACAAAATGAGGTGATAGCCGAGGCTATTTGAACCACCCCACCGCCGGCACTCGGATAGTAATCTTGGGCATAGCATTTTACCAAATCACCTCATTCTTTGGGGCACACGTGAGGAACACAAATGCGAACAATCCTGATTGGTCCCCAGGACAATATGCAACTGAAAACTCACACCCCAGAAGTGACTCGAACCCATACTCCCAGGAGCAACGCAACTGGTATGTACAAGACGCCTTAATCCACTTGACCATCACGACCGGACAAAATGAGGTGATAGCCGAGGCTATTTGAACCACCCCACCGCCGGCACTCGGATAGTAATCTTGGGCATAGCATTTTACCAAATCACCTCATTCTTTGGGGCACACGTGAGGAACACAAATGCGAACAAGCCTGAATGGTCCCCAGGACAATATGCAACTGAAAACTCACACCCCAGAAGTGACTCGACCCATACTCCCAGGAGCAATGCAACTGGTATGTACAAGACGCCTTAATCCACATGACCATCACGACCGGAGAAAATGAGGTGATAGCCGAGGCTATTTGAACCACCCCACCGCCAGCACTCGGATAGTAATCTTGGGCATAGCATTTTACCAAATCACCTCATTCTTTGGGGCATACGTGAGGAACACAAATGCGAACAAGCCTGAATGGTCCCCAGGACAATATGCAACTGAAAACTCACACCCCAGAAGTGACTCGAACCCATACTCCCAGGAGCAACGCAACTGGTATGTACAAGACGCCTTAATCCACTTGACCATCACGACCGGACAAAATGAGGTGATAGCCGAGGCTATTTGAACCACCCCACCGCCGGCACTCGGATAGTAATCTTGGGCATAGCATTTTACCAAATCACCTCATTCTTTGGGGCACACGTGAGGAACACAAATGCGAACAAGCCTGAATGGTCCCCAGGACAATATGCAACTGAAAACTCACACACCAGAAGTGACTCGAACCCAAACTACCAGGAGCAATGCAACTGGTATGCACAAGACGCCTTAACCCACTTGACCATCAAGACCGGACAAAATGAGGTGATAGCCGAGGCTATTTGAACCACCCCCACCGCCGGCACTCGGATAGTAATCTTGGGCATAGCATTTTACCAAATCACCTCATTCTTTTATGCACACGTGAGGAACACAAATGCGAACAAGCCTGAATGGTCCCCAAGACAATATGCAACTGAAAACTCACACCCCAGAAGTGACTCGAACCCATACTCCCAGGAGCAACGCAACTTGTATGTACAAGACGCCTTAATCCACTTGACCATCACGACCGGACAAAATGAGGTGATAGCCGAGGCTATTTGAACCACCCCACCGCCGGCAGTCGGATAGTAATCTTGGGCATAGCATTTTACCAAATCACCTCATTCTTTGGGGCACACGTGAGGAACACAATTGCGAACAAGCCTGAATGGTCCCCAGGACAATATGCAACTGAAAACTCACACCCCAGAAGTGACTCGAACCCATACTCCCAGGAGCAACGCAACTGGTATGTACAAGACGCCTTAATCCACTTGACCATCACGACCGGACAAAATGAGGTGATAGCCGAGGCTATTTGAACCACCCCGCCGCCGGCACTCGGATAGTAATCTTGGGCATAGCATTTTACCAAATCACCTCATTCTTTGGGGCACACGTGAGGAACACAAATGCGAACAAGCCTGATTGGTCCCCAGGACAATATGCAACTGAAAACTCACACCCCAGAAGTGACTCGAACCCATACTCCCAGGAGCAACGCAACTGGTATGTACAAGACGCCTTAATCCACTTGACCATCACGACCGGACAAAATGAGGTGATAGCCGAGGCTATTTGAACCACCCCACCGCCGGCACTCGGATAGTAATCTTGGGCATAGCATTTTACCAAATCACCTCATTCTTTGGGGCACACGTGAGGAACACAAATGCGAACAAGCCTGAATGGTCCCGAGGACAATATGCAACTGAAAACTCACACCCCAGAAGTGACTCGAACCCATACCTCCAGGAGCAACGCAACTGGTATGTACAAGACGCCTTAATCCACTTGACCATCACGACCGGACAAAATGAGGTGATAGCCGAGGCTATTTGAACCACCCCACCGCCGGCACTCGGATAGTAATCTTGGGCATAGCATTTTACCAAATCACCTCATTCATTGGGGCACACGTGAGGAACACAATTGCGAACAAGACTGAATGGTCCCCAGGACAATATGCAACTGAAAACTCACACCCCAGAAGTGACTCGAACCCATACTCCCAGGAGCAACGCAACTGGTATGTACAAGACGCCTTAATCCACTTGACCATCACGACCGGACAAAATGAGGTGATAGCCGAGGCTATTTGAACCACCCCACCGCCGGCCCTCGGATAGTAATCTTGGGCATAGCATTTTACCAAATCACCTCATTGTTTGGGGCACACGTGAGAAACACAAATGCGAACAAGCCTGAATGGTCACCAGGACAATATGCAACTGAAAACTCACACCCCAGAAGTGACTCGAACCCATACTCCCAGGAGCAACGCAACTGGTATGTACAAGACGCATTAATCCACTTGACCATCACGACCGGACAAAATGAGGTGATAGCCGAGGCTATTTGAACCACCCCACCGCCGGCACTCGGATAGTAATCTTGGGCATAGCATTTTACCAAATCACCTCATTCTTTGGGGCACACGTGAGGAACCCAAATGCGAACAAGCCTGAATGGTCCCCAGGACAATATGCAACTGAAAACTCACACCGCAGAAGTGACTCGAACCCATACTCCCAGGAGCAATGCAACTGGTATGTACAAGACGCCTTAATCCACTTGACCATCACGACCGGACAAAATGAGGTGATAGCCGAGGCTATTTGAACCACCCCAACGCCGGCACTCGGATAGTAATCTTGGGCATAGCATTTTACCAAATCACCTCATTCTTTGGGGCACACGTGAGGAACACAAATGCGAACAAGCCTGAATGGTCCCCAGGACAATATGCAACTGAAAACTCACACCCCAGAAGTGACTCGAACCCATACTTCCAGGAGCAACGCAACTGGTATGTACAAGACGCCTTACTCCACTTGACCATCACGACCGGACAAAATGAGGTGATAGCCGAGGCTATTTGAACCACCCCACCGCCAGCACTCGGATAGTAATCTTGGGCATAGCATTTTACCAAATCACCTCATTCTTTGGGGCACACGTGAGGAACACAAATGCGAACAAGCCTGAATGGTCCCGAGGACAATATGCAACTGAAAACTCACACCCCAGAAGTGACTCGAACCCATACTTCCAGGAGCAACGCAACTGGTATGTACAAGACGCCTTAATCCACTTGACCATCACGACCGGACAAAATGAGGTGATAGCCGAGGCTATTTGAACCACCCCACCGCCGGCACTCGGATAGTAATCTTGGGCATAGCATTTTACCAAATCACCTCATTCTTTGGGGCACACGTGAGGAACACAAATGCGAACAAGCCTGAATGGTCCCGAGGACAATATGCAACTGAAAACTCACACCCCAGAAGTGACTCGAACCCATATTTCCAGGAGCAATGCAACTGGTATGTACAAGACACCTTAATCCACTTGACCATCACGACCGGACAAAATGTGGTGATAGCCGAGGCTATTTGAACCACCCCACCGCCGGCACTCGGATAGTAATCTTGGGCATAGCATTTTACCAAATCACCTCATTCTTTGGGGCACACGTGAGGAACACAAATGCGAACAAGCCTGAATGGTCCCCAGGACAATATGCAACTGAAAACTCACACCCCAGAAGTGACTCGAACCCATACTCCCAGGAGCAACGCAACTGGTATGTACAAGACGCCTTAATCCACTTGACCATCACGACCGGACAAAATGAGGTGATAGCCGAGGCTATTTGAACCACCCCACCGCCGGCACTCGGATAGTAATCTTGGGCATAGCATTTTACTAAATCACCTCATTCTTTGGGGCACACGTGAGGAACACAAATGCGAACAAGCCTGAATGGTCCCCAGGACAATATGCAACTGAAAACTCACACCCCAGAAGTGACTCGAACCCATACTCCCAGGAGCAACGCAACTTGTATGTACAAGACGCCTTAATATACTTGACCATCACGACCGGACAAAATGAGGTGATAGCCGAGGCTATTTGAACCACCCCACCGCCGGCACTCGGATAGTAATCTTGGGCATAGCATTTTACCAAATCACCTCATTCTTTGGGGCACACGTGAGGAACACAAATGCGAACAAGCCTGATTGGTCCCCAGGACAATATGCAACTGAAAACTCACACCCCAGAAGTGACTCGAACCCATACTCCCAGGAGCAACGCAACTGGTATGTACAAGACGCCTTAATCCACTTGACCATCACGACCGGACAAAATGAGGTGATAGCCGAGGCTATTTGAACCACCCCACCGCCGGCACTCGGATAGTAATCTTGGGCATAGCATTTTACCAAATCACCTCATTCTTTGGGGCACACGTGAGGAACACAAATGCGAACAAGCCTGAATGGTCCTGAGGACAATATGCAACTGAAAACTCACACCCCAGAAGTGACTCGAACCCATACTCCCAGGAGCAACGCAACTGGTATGTACAAGACGCCTTAATCCACTTGACCATCACGACCGGACAAAATGAGGTGATAGCCGAGGCTATTTGAACCACCCCGCCGCCGGCACTCGGATAGTAATCTTGGGCATAGCATTTTACTAAATCACCTCATTCTTTGGGGCACACGTGAGGAACACAAATGCGAACAAGCCTGAATGGTCCCCAGGACAATATGCAACTGAAAACTCACACCCCAGAAGTGACTCGAACCCATACTCCCAGGAGCAATGCAACTTGTATGTACAAGACGCCTTAATCCACTTGACAATCACGACCGGACAAAATGAGGTGATAGCCGAGGCTATTTGAACCACCCCACCGCCGGCACTCGGATAGTAATCTTGGGCATAGCATTTTACCAAATCACCTCATTCTTTGGGGCACACGTGAGGAACACAAATGCGAGCAAGCCTGAATGGTCCCCAGGACAATATGCAACTGAAAACTCACACCCCAGAAGTGACTCGAACCCATACTCCCAGGAGCAACGCAACTGGTATGTACAAGACGCCTTAATCCACTTGACCATCACGACCGGACAAAATGAGGTGATAGCCGAGGCTATTTGAACCACCCCACCGCCGGCACTCGGATAGTAATCTTGGGCATAGCATTTTACCAAATCAACTCATTCTTTGGGGCACACGTGAGGAACACAAATGCGAACAAGCCTGAATGGTCCCGAGGACAATATGCAACTGAAAACTCACACCCCAGAAGTGACTCGAACCCATACTCCCAGGAGAAACGCAACTGGTATGTATAAGACGCCTTAATCCACTTGACCATCACGACCGGACAAAATGAGGTGATAGCCGAGGCTATTTGAACCACCCCACCGCCGGCACTCGGATAGTAATCTTGGGCATAGCATTTTACCAAATCACCTCATTCTTTGGGGCACACGTGAGGAACACAAATGCGAACAAGCCTGATTGGTCCCCAGGACAATATGCAACTGAAAACTCACACCCCAGAAGTGACTCGAACCCATACTCCCAGGAGCAACGCAACTGGTATGTACAAGACGCCTTAATCCACTTGACCATCACGACCGGACAAAATGAGGTGATAGCCGAGGCTATTTGAACCACCCCACCGCCGGCACTCGGATAGTAATCTTGGGCATAGCATTTTACCAAATCACCTCATTCTTTGGGGCACACGTGAGGAACACAAATGCGAACAAGCCTGAATGGTCCCGAGGACAATATGCAACTGAAAACTCACACCCCAGAAGTGACTCGAACCCATACTTCCAGGAGCAACGCAACTGGTATGTACAAGACGCCTTAATCCACTTGACCATCACGACCGGACAAAATGAGGTGATAGCCAAGGCTATTTGAACCACCCCACCGCCGGCACTCGGATAGTAATCTTGGGCATAGCATTTTACCAAATCACCTCATTCTTTGGGGCACACGTGAGGAACACAAATGCGAACAAGACTGAATGGTCCCCAGGACAATATGCAACTGAAAACTCACACCCCAGAAGTGACTCGAACCCATACTCCCAGGAGCAACGCAACTGGTATGTACAAGACGCCTTAATCCACTTGACCATCACGACCGGACAAAATGAGGTGATAGCCGAGGCTATTTGAACCACCCCACCGCCGGCCCTCGGATAGTAATCTTGGGCATAGCATTTTACCAAATCACCTCATTGTTTGGGGCACACGTGAGAAACACAAATGCGAACAAGCCTGAATGGTCACCAGGACAATATGCAACTGAAAACTCACACCCCAGAAGTGACTCGAACCCATACTCCCAGGAGCAACGCAACTGGTATGTACAAGACGCCTTAATCCACTTGACCATCACGACCGGACAAAATGAGGTGATAGCCGAGGCTATTTGAACCACCCCACCGCCGGCACTCGGATAGTAATCTTGGGCATAGCATTTTACCAAATCACCTCATTCTTTGGGGCACACGTGAGGAACACAAATGCGAACAATCCTGATTGGTCCCCAGGACAATATGCAACTGAAAACTCACACCCCAGAAGTGACTCGAACCCATACTCCCAGGAGCAACGCAACTGGTATGTACAAGACGCCTTAATCCACTTGACCATCACGACCGGACAAAATGAGGTGATAGCCGAGGCTATTTGAACCACCCCACCGCCGGCACTCGGATAGTAATCTTGGGCATAGCATTTTACCAAATCACCTCATTCTTTGGGGCACACGTGAGGAACACAAATGCGAACAAGCCTGAATGGTCCCCAGGACAATATGCAACTGAAAACTCACACCCCAGAAGTGACTCGACCCATACTCCCAGGAGCAATGCAACTGGTATGTACAAGACGCCTTAATCCACATGACCATCACGACCGGAGAAAATGAGGTGATAGCCGAGGCTATTTGAACCACCCCACCGCCGGCACTCGGATAGTAATCTTGGGCATAGCATTTTACCAAATCACCTCATTCTTTGGGGCATACGTGAGGAACACAAATGCGAACAAGCCTGAATGGTCCCCAGGACAATATGCAACTGAAAACTCACACCCCAGAAGTGACTCGAACCCATACTCCCAGGAGCAACGCAACTGGTATGTACAAGACGCCTTAATCCACTTGACCATCACGACCGGAAAAAATGAGGTGATAGCCGAGGCTATTTGAACCACCCCACCGCCGGCACTCGGATAGTAATCTTGGGCATAGCATTTTACCAAATCACCTCATTCTTTGGGGCACACGTGAGGAACACAAATGCGAACAAGCCTGAATGGTCCCCAGGACAATATGCAACTGAAAACTCACACACCAGAAGTGACTCGAACCCAAACTACCAGGAGCAACGCAACTGGTATGTACAAGACGCCTTAACCCACTTGACCATCAAGACCGGACAAAATGAGGTGATAGCCGAGGCTATTTGAACCACCCCCACCGCCGGCACTCGGATAGTAATCTTGGGCATAGCATTTTACCAAATCACCTCATTCTTTTATGCACACGTGAGGAACACAAATGCGAACAAGCCTGAATGGTCCCCAGGACAATATGCAACTGAAAACTCACACCCCAGAAGTGACTCGAACCCATACTCCCAGGAGCAACGCAACTGGTATGTACAAGACGCCTTAATCCTCTTGACCATCACGACCGGACAAAATGAGGTGATAGCCGAGGCTATTTGAACCACCCCATCGCTGGCACTCGGATAGTAATCTTGGGCATAGCATTTTACCAAATCACCTCATTCTTTGGGGCACACGTGAGGAACCCAAATGCGAACAAGCCTGAATGGTCCCCAGGACAATATGCAACTGAAAACTCACA